>NC_044904.1:17008527-17308527 GCF_001633185.2 Quercus lobata | reverse complement strand
TGCTTTTCCACAAACCACATCCATGTACCCCTCTATCTAGCTTGGAGGTCCATCCCCCCCCCTTCTTCCCCAAACTTTAGAGCTACAACCCTTCTCCAAAGTCTTTATTCCTAGTAAGGCTTTATTAAAAGTAGTTAATTTCCTTACTCCTAACCCACCATTTTCTAGAGGTGCACACACCTTATCCCATCCCACCAAATGTATCTTGGAATCCCCCCATAAGAAATCCCTTTGCAACCTCTCAATTTTATTGGCCATGTGCGTAGGGATAGTAAAAAGAGATAAAAAGAAAGTCGGAAGACTAGATAATGTACTTTTAAGCAATGTCAGTCTTCCACCTTTTGACAAATACATCTTTTTCCACCTAGCCAACTTATGCTCAATTTTCTCCAAGATAGGATTCCAAATAGTAGGGGACTTGTGGGACGCCCCCAATGGCATACTGGATTTAAGTTTCGCCAATGTTATTTTTGTATTTTATTTTTCTCAATTGAACATATAAGGGCCCAAACAACCTTCCAATATGTAAAAAAAATTTGTGCTAGACACCAGATACAATATCATAGAACACAATAAAGAATACTACCACATGTTACACAAATGAAATACAAGGTTATCACAACTCAAAATTTGCAATATATTTTACCTAAGAAAATTAAATTTAATGTGCTAATACTATTTAGCTTCCATGACTAGGAGCACCAAAATTATTTCAGATTTTATTCTTGAATTTGGAACTAGTTTTCTTTTTGAATTTGGTTTTAAAATTTTTGAGGATTTTATGGGATTTAATTGTAACATAATCAGAACTTTCCATTATATTTTATGATTAGAGAATGATTTCTCTTGTTGTTCGGTGGTGATGCCAAATAACATTAGGTGGTGAAGCTTAGGATTTGTCCTGTTTTTATCTACTTTTTCCTTTATCTCAGTTTTCCCACCACTGTCCTGTATCACTCCACTTACTTTTTGCCTTAAATAAATACATTAGCTCACCCAAAACCAGAAAATTTTCCTGCTAATTACCATAGTAGCTCACAGTTGTACTTCACCTACGATTTTCATGCTCTACAATTTGCAGATCTCCTACAAAGATCACAAAAATAGTCTCCAGAACTCTAAACATTCTCAACACCTCTTGGCAAATAAAGGAAACTATCCTCTTTCTTATGAACCCATAGCAACAGGATCCCAATGATTTCAATCATTCTAGTTCCCCAGTACTACAGTTGCGCTAGTGTCCTAGTGTGCCTCCAGAGCCAACTGCTGATAACTTGAAAGGGTGATGGCAATACCACTGTGGAGGAAACCTTGCAGTGCAAGAGGATATCTTTACTGGCATAGATAGAATTCTTCATACTCAAGCTTGCCCTCTCAGATCTTATCATGTTTTCTATACCAAATTTCCACCCCATAAGGTGTTAAGAAAGAATCTCTTGGAGTTCCAACTTCCAAGATCAGTGATGTGATGTCAATGACTAGATCAAAGTAAACATTGCATGAACCAATTCATTAGACTTCTTTAGACTAGAATTTTGGCCATTATAAAGACTTAGTTCTGGACCCTACTGATGTATAAAGACTTAACACCTTGTACATATGTCCCAAAAGATCTAAGAAACTCAAGAGTCAAAACAACCTTTCAAATATCACTCTTATGATCTACTGTATAGACTAAATCAGATGAAATGCAATTGCTGGAAATCTATAAAAGATAACAAACAATATTCCAAATTAAAAATCAACATTGACCCCTCTTCAAAATTCTGCAAATCATGCCCGTATTAACTGCCAAAGTTTGCAACCAATCACCTGTAAACAAGAACTAGCACCTGGATGGAGCAGAACACCTATCAAAATAAAACAGATTTTTAGCTTCATCAAAAGGGCCACTGGCACCACACTTCGCTCGATTGACAAACTACAAAATGATAGACCCAAATACACTTTCTGCAAAGCATTTTGTCATCATTTTCTTGAGCTTTAACTAGAAAATATATAGACGAAGAAAAATTAGTTTTCTCTTAAATTCACTTAAATTTGACTCTTTTTTTCTCAAACAACAAGGTAGCTGAATTTTTTTCCCCCCTTTTTTCCTTCCTTTTTATGATAATGTAGCTGACATACGCAATTCTTCAAGTTCTCTCTAAATATGTTTTCTACATGTCTTGCATATGATAACCAAAATCATGAAATGTTGAATTTATGTTCTAAAACACAGATCTTGTTTTATGAGAGTGTGTATCATCTCAAACCAAGCAGTCTCAACTTTCTTTTTGAGAAAAATGCGTAACATGGGAAAATAAGGGACTCAAGCTCAAAGCAAAACCTTTTATGTTATTAGCAGCCCCTGTACCACTATATCATGTTAACTTTCAAACTTTATACTACAATTAATTGCTGTTAATTTATTGCAAAGCATATCATCTAATTGAATTCGCCAGTCTCACAATTCCATTCTTGTTACAAGCTGTAGTTACTTGCATTCTGCAATAAAAAGCTTCAACCCCTTGCTTGTCAGAAATCCACAAGGTTGACCCATCTTACAGGGGAGAACTGTGCAAATTCTATCAACTTCAAACATATAGCCAATCCTCTCATTCCTGCGAATTTCTAGGTTATGGGTTCACCTTCATTTAGAAGGAGCATACATGTTCAACGTCAAATAATTCACCCTCATCAATATAGTAATCTTCATTTCATAAATATCAATAAAAGAACTCTAAGGCACTCAGATAGTTACTTAACTTCTTGAATCAAACTTGAATAATAAACCTAAAATCAGATAAATGGACCACACTTTAGGGTAATTTTAGAGGTTGTAGCCAAACGTGCAATAAGGAGTCATTAGTCTCATTGTTAGAAAGCGAGACTCTCATGGCTGATATTTTCAACCTGCTTCAAGCTAGGATGACATGACTAATCAATCTTGGGCTATATGGTCTATTATTCTTCGTCTTCTTCTTATGTTTACTTACATTCAACAAAGGTTGAATCTTTATCTGAAGGAACTCCATTTCCAACAATTCGGAACCTCGCTAACACAAAAATTAGCTTACTGAAGTACCAAAACAAGTCTTCTCACCTCAATGGAAGACAATAGATTTTACAGTTAAACTCCAAATCAATCCAACAATGAAACCTTTTGTCGACGTAACTAAAAAGATCATCATATTCTTTCTCACAAAAACTCTATTCCTATACACACAGAAAAATTCACGCAACAATCAAACTAAAAACAGAAGAATGAAAAAAAAAAAAAAAAAAGTTTTTAATAACCACAATGGTATATGAGTATTCAATTTGTTTATATAGGAGAGGAATTTTCAAGATTGGGAACACAATTTTTAAAAAGAAAAAAAAGAAAAGAGTAAAGCAGGTATTAAGACATGTTCATAGTATGAATAATGAGAGAATTAAAATTAAGGTTAAAAGGGTGAACCTGTACGGCCAAGGGAGTCCTTGGAATCGAGAGAAACACCGGAGGATGCTAAGCTTACGACGTCGTCAAGATCATCGTATCTAGCGGCCTATAAGAAAGTGAAAGTTGTTTTTGTTTTTTGAAATGAATAAAATATTGAAGGAAAGATGAAAGTATAATAATGAAGTGTGTGTGTGAGAGTGAGTACCTCAAGCAAAGCCTCGACCTGGTCCGACGTCGTTTCGGATGATGGTTGCTCTACTACTGGATTTGCCGCCGTCCCCATCTTCTTCTGCAAATCTCGCGCCCGTTCTCCAAAGACTATCACACTACACTCTACATACACGCACCGAAAACAGACAGAACAAATAACGGATCGGTTCGGGCTGGATCAGGTTTACCCGATTCTGTAAGGAAAAACCCAGCCCATGGTCAATGCCCACTTTGTCTTTAGTGGGCTGTACTACTAGGCTGCTTATAGCCTCATGGGTTTTTTTTTTTTTACAACCTTTGATGGACTTATAACTTGTATTTATTGAAACAAGGAATAAATAAGTATATTGATGTATTCTATTCATAAATATATTTTGGTGATTTATTTATTTATTTTTTTTTTAATAATTTGATAGTTACAATAAGGAGGAGAGATTCGAACCCCGAATATTTTGGAGATATCAAGAGGTGTTAATCAATTAAGCTATAAAGTGAATTAGTACACTTATATATGTAATTATAATGATATCATGAAAAAATTCAAGTTATTATGAGAAATTAATGTAAATGATGATTTGGTACCCTCATGTCGTTTGTTTTTTTTTTTTTTTTTTCTGAGTAAGGGGGAGAGTGCACAACCCACTTTTTAATATAGTAAAACTTGCAGATGGTTTAGAAAGCTTAATACAATAAATTTATTATTTATGATTGCAATTCAACCAAAATATACTTCCTCTTGACTCTTCACTCTAGCCCTCTTTATGACAAACATGTTCATATCTATAAGGGAGTATTGGCTTCTTTCCCTTATGAATTTGGAGTGTGATGATGATACATTTCCCATTCCCTCGTTGTCCCCGTCTAGACTAAAAGGATGACCTTAGGCTTGCTGCGTCTTTTCTTTACTGTTCAATGAATCAATTTTAGCGTTTAATGTTGCTAGTTTGTCAGTTGGTTGAAGCAATAATTCGGAAATGACAACAAGCTTGGAAGTAAACGCTTCTCTAGGATCAATCTAGGGTTGCGATTAGTGGGTGATTAGATTTTGATTATAGGCTAGTTTATTATTTATTTTTCCTATTATATATGGGTTTCACACGAATTATTTATTATTTTATTTAACTCTTACTTTTTAACTACATTATTTTCAACAAAAAAGCTTGATAAACTATCTCAAATGGACGCTATCATCTATTTGGGAATACTTATTTAGTTTTTTGTTAAAAGTATGTTAATGTATATTTGTTCTTTGACAAAAAGTGAGAAAAAATGAGTTTTTATTTTTTATTTTTTTTTAAGAAAAGAAAAAATAGGATTTTAAAAAGCTGTGTAAGGTATATAATCACCTCAGCCTAGAATTGTCCCTAAGATTACATGCAACCAATATCGCATAATAGCTAAAGATCACTTGTACGTATTGGTCTATAATAAATCCCAAATGTTAATGAGATATACTATATACAAAGGGTTTACATTATAGTTTATACAATATATACACTTCTTTGTGTTGAAGAGTGAAGACCCCTTTCCCCTCTTTTTCCAAGTATGTTTATCTGAAATCTAGATTTTTCTTTTGACTTCCCTCAATATATAAATCTTGTAAAAGATAACTTTCTAAATAGAAATGAGAGGATTTTATTGAATAGAATGGAAAAATCTGGAAAGCTTAGATTAAATAGACTAAGGCTCTGCTATATATATACATGAAGCCAGAGCAGTGAAAGAAGAAAGAAGATCCTAACCAACTAACAGACTGGGGGTTGGTTGGATTTGTGGATTTTCATCACTCATTACCCTATTTCCATCACTCATCACCCAAAATAAATAGATCTCACAGAGAAGGCGCTTGTTTGGATGGGTTTTGGGATTTTGTTTCCATCACTCAATTCTCACCAAACCAGATAATGAGTTACTGAAAACAAAAACAATTTTAGGTATTTTTGAGTTAAAAAAACAGAGTAATATGTGACAATTTCATAAATACCCTTACATCAACAGGCCCCACGATTAGGAAGGTTTGGTAAAGTTGGGTTTTGGGGTAAGTGGGTGAGGAAGGGGTGGGTAGAGGTTTTGAGAGCACTGGTAGCCTAGGTTAGAGTGTGGGTCCCACATTTTTGAGTTTTTGGATTTGAAAACATAACCAAGTAGCTTAGGTGATATTTGAGGATTTTTAAGTTATAAGAAATAAGTTATGGAACGATGAGTGACGATATTTTTCCATCCAAACAAGGCTAACAGACTAAGCAATAAGCAAATGACAGCTGTAAGCCTGTAGTCCACTAACACTATACACACGTGTCAACTATTAGTCTAATGCGAAGTCAAAGACACCGTTTCCTTTTAATTTGCATTTCTTCCTTTGGATTAAAACTGTGTCGTTTTTTATTTCATCTGGTTCCTTGTCATTGCAACCCGAATCTTCTGTCCTCTTGGTTAAAGTTTCAACAAATCTAGAACTCGGTTGAGTCTGACTCTGGGGTTATAGTAACGTCTATGTACTTACAAGCGCGTTTTCGGATTTCTACAGCGCCCATAATTATATTTCATCAGTGAAGCCTCATAACACGTACTCCATGACCTTAGAAGAGCACCACAACACAAACTTGTTGGACACTTTCACAGGCTTCTCTTTTGTTTTTTTATTATCAAACTTATGGTCAAACAGAAGCAGCTGCAACGTGGATATAGTTCCTTTTAATTTACAGGACCGACGTGAATAATTTGTCAATCTACTATCGTAAAATTCAAGGGAAAACCGTGACGTATCTCTCTCTCTCTCTCTCTCTCTGTCTTAGACTAATTAAGAACTTATCTCTTTTGTTACTTAATAAAGAAGATAAAAGAAAGCATGAAGAGAACGTGAATATTGGTACGTGATTGACTTTGCCAAAGAATTAGCTTCACACGTACGTCATCTCTTACAACTAACTATACTATTTCCATAAGTTAAATCATTTTTGTTTTTTAGGTATAGCTACTTTACACTTTTTTTCAAAATAGAAGATTAAAAAGGTAATCATGTACACAATGTTGATTGGTCAAGAACAAGAACTAACAATTTTTTTTTGGCATCTTTCACTTGATTATTATCAGAGAGGGAATGTCTTTTAATCTAAACTAGTTGTAAATTAATTATTACTTTTTTTTTTTTTAATGTAAACGACCATATGTTTTATTCATTTAAATTCGTAAAGTCAGTTGTGCACATGTCGTAGCAGGAAGGTTGGAACCTAATATTCCATTTCCAGCCAAACTTGAGTGTGCTCAATTATTATTAGGCAACTTTGAAATTCAGGTATACTAGCCACACATTTGGAGATCCTTCGATCTAATATCTATGGATATTTTGAAGGAAAAAAAAAAAAAAAAAAAAAAGTGGTCCGTGTTGGTTAGAGTTTTCTTCAACTAATTCAATAATTTGCTTGAACTTATTAGATTTGCTCATAGCAGATTTTATTAGGTTGGGCTCCATAATTATTAATGAATGGCCAATATTTATTTTAGGTTTCGTGCATGTCCTAGATAAACCAAAAAAAATCAAGTCTCGTGTATAAGCAGAATTGCTCAGTTAGTTCAAAATCAAATCTCTTCTTTCTAAGGATGTCGGGATTCAGGATTTCATCGTTGAAGAAGGGGATTCTTTGATACTGTACAATGCTCTCTGTGGGAACACATCACCTCCTTACCTCGGTGGCAGCTGTGGTTTTTGGTATATGACAGTGATGTGTGGGGACCTTTATTGCGTTGAATTTTCACATACTCGTAGACAAGGATGGAAGACAAGTAGGGAACACATCACCTACTTAATTACTTGCAAAACATGCTCAATGTATTGTTGATTTTATTACATGGATGGAAGAGAATCCTAATTTTATAGAGTGGGCTCTTACACATGATGTATCGACGCAATTATAAGTCTTAATAAAGTTTTATAGTCTTCCTATCAAAAAAAAAAACTCTTCTTTCTAACCTGTTGTAGGTCTAAAAATTAAAACAAACAAACAAAATATTGTTCAAAATAAAGATCTCTCACCATCTTGGACTCACTCTTATTAATTACCAAACGTTTTACACACACATGGAATTTTCCTAGTTGTGAGTTTTGACATTATTTTACTGGGGGTAAAAATATGCCTAGACTTGCTGTAGTTTTATGTATATTTATTGACACCCTTTGTGCTTTAAAATTTTCTAATCACGTCTCCTATAGTATTTAACTGAACTAAATCAATTACATCCAAGTTCCATACATTGCTCATTACAATACTATTGGATTTAATGAAATTTAGTCAAATGAAATGAGAATAATCTGCTTTGGTAAATGGAACGAGAATAATAATTTGATATTGTAAGAGGTTATTTAATAAAAAAGAGTTTTTTTTTTTTTTTGGGTGGGGTACATGAGAGTTGTGCTGAGCAAGTACATGGGACTAATTCCATTAATGATTTCAAAAATTATTTGATTAGAACAATTGGATATCTTACTATAAGAATTTAGAATAACTGGATATTATTGGAGATGTAATTATAATTTTTAAAAATAAAAAATAAAAACCAAAACAAAACTATACCATAGCAATCAAAACCATTATCTGGTTTTAATGGTCAATACTATTTTACAGGGAAAAATATTACTATTTTTCATTCAAGGACTTTCTCGTGTCCTTCAAGGCAGGTATACTCCATATGTGGCTTTGATTGGTAGCATAAGGTGGGTTTTCTAGAGTTCTTGGATGCAAGATTTAATTTATCTAACACAATCTGCAAGCAAAAAAAAAAGAGTAAGAAAGACATACTTAATATTGATTGTCATAAAATAAAATTCAAGATAAATTATAAACTAACCTGATTGAAGACCAACTGAGCTATATTCATGCATTACCCTAAGAGTCTTCAACCTAGACATAATTTTAAACTCTGGTAAATCATTGATCCGATAAATCAATATCATCTAACAAACACTCTCATAAGACTACATCAATGAAAATTTTCTAGTGAGACTAAAAGGTCCAAGAAGGTCTATTTATAATCAAAATTGCTTAGGAGTCATTACACTTGACATCTATAAACGCATATACCACAACAGCATGCCTTGTGTAAATGTTGGCATGCAAATGTTGGCATGCAAATAAAGAAAGGATAATCACAACTTTGATTTCTTAGCATAAACGTATGGAGCACTTATATTCTTTCCAGGTAAAATATACTATGTAGGTCACATAAATGAAAGGGCTCCAACTATGTTACCATGTATAATTCGAAAACATTATCATATATTAGATTCCTTACCAAAATAAATTGTATGCATTTTTTTCTTTTGTTTGATAATTACAACAATAAAAGAAGAGGAATTTGAATCTTGAATGTTTTCATTGAAAATATAAGAAAGTTTTAGTAAAATAACAATACTCTTGACACGTTTAATTAATTAAATTTTTTAATCTTGCCACTATATACATTGGTAATCTGTATCATCATGGATCATGAGACATTAAATTATTGTTAAAATGTCAAAAGCATTGTAACTCAACTGACAACTCTTTGTATCATGAGAGATAAGTCCTTAGTTTAAATCCTCCTATGGTGTAACCCCACCGTGTCTCCTCTTGTGGTTGTGGATACAGTTATTACCTCTTGGTAAAGAATATTAAAAAACAAGTTAACGATTACCTAGTGTGGGGGCAACACATGGTACTAGCATCCCATTGTTAGCTTATTTGTAAATGAAGGGTCAATAGTTATGTACTCAAATGTGGAGTTCATGCCTAAATGAAACCACAAAGTTTGTACACTAGTTATGATTTATCTTAATTTCTTCTAAATCACCACCAAAATCAACACTCTAATCATCACACATGAGAAGGGGGAATAACAATCATTCACTCACGCCCCATTTTTATAATTAAAAGAATGATAAAGTTTGGCTACAAACTTGGTTAGAGCTCAATACAAAAATGGTAATGTGTCCACTTACTAAACCATACTTAAGTGATTGTATACAATCATTTTAAGTGAGTTATATGCATTGCACATAATAGAAATACTTATTATCTTTCTATTGTTAAGTTTGTAGTCAAACTCTATCCTTAAAAAAAATGATGATCTATGAATTTCTCTTAATAAAGAATTGTATTTGCCATCATTTAACATCCCCATTCATAGAGCAAATATGTTGATATGTCTTTACTATAGATATATACATTTTTGTTTTTAGGTTACACAAAGGGGAGGCATTTAAGCTTGGATTCTCTTAATAGGAAGACTGCACAATAGACTTTTTTTTGGTCTAGTGTCATAATTTTCTTCTTAAAAAAAAAAAAAAAAAAAAAAAAAAAAAAAAAAAAAAAAAAAAAAAAAAAAAAAACCTGGATAAGTTTATTTTGAAGACATAGATAAGTAGGAGAGTGTCCTATTTTGTAGGTATTTTAAATATAATTGAAGATATATTTTTACTGGATTGTCCTCAAGTTTTCTCTCTATTAAATCTAAGTTTTGGGGTATTTCTGAATCACATAAAAAAGTCCAGCACAAAGAAAGAAATCTTCTTATAAATAGTATAGATAAAATCCTATATTTGAATAATGTTTTTTTTTTCTAGATACAATATAAAAATTAAACCTATGATGTCTGTTTTATAATAATTGATCTTTTTCATCATGCCAAAACACTAATTGGTTTTGGTGTAGGTAAGGTTTAAACTTCATATATCTCTTATTCAATGACAAAAAAACTTTATCAACTATTCCAAAAATTTATATGAATTTTTTTAAATTAATTTTAATGTATAGTATATATATAATTTTATAGTTTAGCTTCCTTTTATTTTATTTTATAAATTGTATTCTTTACTTTATTTATATATTTTAAAATAAATTCTATATTAATTCAATTATTGGACTTTTTTTTTTTTTTTTGACTACTCAACCTTATACTTCTTTCTTGAAAATTCAATGAATCAGTATTCGCTCCATTATGTTGGTACAACTAGTTCAACTAGTAAAGTCTCTAACGCTTGAATAAGAGATCTGAAGTTTAATCGTCGTCTATACCAAAAACTGATTAGTGTCTTGATCTGATAACAAAAATTAGGAGCAGACGCCATATATTAGAACTCTCTTAAAAAAACCCATATTCCCTCCATTATGAATTCTGATAACTATGCTCAAAACTTCTTTAAACTTCAAAAAGTCCATGTTTTAAGGAAAACCTATTTTAGGGTTATGTATACATTTTTTTTCTCTCTTCAATAATCAAAAGGTGAAATGCATAAAAAGAGAGAACATTTTATTTATTTATTTTTTCAACAAAACATAAGAAAACAAAGAAAATGTTAGGACATTTGTGTTTCATATATTAGAAACATATGTCATTATTTTATGTAATTAGTTAATCTTTTGACAAAATACACTTTACTTGTATTTGGGTAGATCTAAGATGTGTTTAATGCTTCAAGAAACAATGTTTCAAGTTCAAATGTTAAAGCCATGCAAGTCTATCCAAGAATCAAGTGTGAAAAGTGTTGTTCATTAAAACTCGATAACTAGCATCTATCGAGACTTAGAGTTGTCTGAATCCCATGGCTCAACAGTAGCTCGACAGATAGGGTATTTGTCAAGGTTTATGAAACTCAAATTTTCGAGTATGTTTTTCATCCAATCCGTGATTATATGTTTGAGTTTTCTTTTCTCACAACCCTAGACATATATAAGGATTATTTTAAGGGCCGTCAAAGGTGACACAAGTTGCATAAGTGTTGAGCAAAGTTTCGTTCAAGCAAATTGTGATCGGAGACAAAATTTGCCCTGATTCATCTTTCTTGTGAAGAAGTTCCTGTGTTTATACACCGTAGGGTTTTGTGACCAAAGAGCTTCTTGATCTTCATCGTGTGATGAACTAAAGAATTTTACAGCCAACAACCTTCTCTAGTTGGTGATTGAAGTCACGTACTAGGATCCGCACAATTGGTTAGTTACGTACTGGGAGTCGTGCATTGAAAATGAGAGATTGTCACTATAAAACAAGTCCAATTGGGTATTGGAGTAAGGGTTCAACTGTAGGTTGGTATAAGGTACTGGGATTCCTTTACTTGTAACTGCTTGTTTTGATAATAGTGGATTCTCGGGAGTGGTGACCTTAAAATTACTTGGTGGAGTTTTTTCCGTGTAGGTTTTCCCCATTCGTAAACAAATCACTGTGTCAATTTTTTTTCCGCTGCATACTTAGTTTAATTGGTGATTTATTTGTGCTACCGCGCATTTTGCATGTTAACTTGATTAATTAATAAACTTGTTTAATTAATTAATTAATTCATCACAATGAGTCAATACATTCCTGGCTTATCAGAAAACAAATGTGTTGTTATTATATAACCCCACTTGTTAAAATTTGTGACTTGGCAACTCTATGCTGTCTCCACATCACAATTCACATCCCAAACACAAAGGCAAAAATAATAATAAAGTTAATAAAAACTTAATAAAAATTTACAAAATATTTCCAACCTTGTATTAAAAAAAAAAAAAAAAAAAAGCAAAATAACAAAGAGAGAGAAAAAAAAAAGAAAAAAAAAAGTGATTTAAAATAACATCCATAACCCTACACCTCATGTTTAGGGTCTTTCACCGAACCCTCGAAAAGAGACTTGAGACCCTCTCTCCCTTTTCCTTGGAATCAGAATATTTTCTCTTTATTCTCTTAGCATCTCTCTGTTTCTCTATCTATCTATCTATCTATATATATATATATATAAACACAAAGCTATTTTTGATTTTTTGACAATTCGTTTTTGTTGTTGTTGTTTGATTGGTTAATCAGGGTTTCACCAAGTCGCTAGCCATGACTGTGCTTTCTGAGATCAGCGACAAGACCTTTTTTGCCGCCGCAATTAGTATTATACGCTATTACTATTTATTTTATTTATTTGGATTGATTCTATCGCCACTTCTGTTTATTGCTTTGGGGAATTTGACTCTTCTTTTCTCGAAAAGCTCTGGGTATTATTATATTTATATGATTAATTAATTGATTTTCACTATTTTAGCATTTTGAAAGTGATTCTAATTAGATTATAGTTATTACAATATGTATATATTCGTTCAAAGGAGTTTAAAAATTATTTGTTCTTATCAAATTGAATTCTTTTTAGTAAAGCTTAGCATCCAGATCATCGAGAGAAACATTAGAGGATGCTAAGCTTACAACGTTGTCCAAATCATTGTATCTAGCTGCCTGAGATAGTGGAACCGGTTTTGTTTTGGATTTTTTTCAAAATGAATAATAATGAAATGATTTCCAACTAGCTCAACTGGTAAAGTCTCTGATAGTTGAATAAGAGATCTGGGGTTCAATCCTCGCCTACACCAAAAACTGATTGGTGTCTTAGTTTGATGATAAATAACTATCATCAGGAGCGGACGTCATAAGTTGAAAATCTCTCTAAAAAAAAAAAAATAATAATGAAGTGTGTGTGTGTGTGTGTGTGTGTGTGTGTGTGTACCTCAAGCAAAGCCTCGACCTGGTCTAATGTCGTTTCGAATGATGGTTGCTGTACTACTGGATTTGCCATTGTCCCCATCTTCTTCTGCCAATCTCAGCTCGCGCGCGCACATTGAAGTATGAGAGAACAAGTAACAGATTGGTTCAGGCTAGATCAAGTGTAACCCGATTCTGTATGGATAATAGGCATGCCCTGGACAATTTTTCTTGGCCCGTGGGCAATGTCCACCTTGTCTTTAGCGGGCTGGACTATTGGGCTGCTCATAGGCTTTTTAACAACCTTTGATAGGCTTATAACTTGTATTTATGAAATAAGGAATAAATAAGTGCTTTGATGTATTCATGAATATATTTTCATGAATTTTTTTTTTTAATCTTTCGATAATTTGATAGTTATAACGAGGAGGAGAAATTTAAACCCTGGATATATTGGAGATATCAAGAGGAGGTTCTAATCAATTGAGTTATAAGATTTCTTTTCTTAAAAGAGTTGAGCCACAAGGTGATTTAGAGCTCGTTTGGCATCAGCTTCAGTTTTCAGCTTTTAACTTTTAATTTTTATGCATAACTTTTTAAAACTTCACTTTTTTTCGTTTTTTCTCACTTTTTCAAAAAATTTCAAGGTAAGTATACTTTAGCACACTTTCAGTAAAAAAATAAATAAGTTGATTCCAAACAGACACTTAGTACACTCATATAACTAATAATTATAATGATACAAAAAAAATTTCAAGTTGTTATGAAAAACTAATTATCAATGATGATTGGTACACTCGTATAATTTATTCTTTTAAACAACTTAGTGTTTTATTAGAGCAATTTCAAGACTTTTTTTGGGTAAAGGAGAGAGCACATAACCCATTTTTTAATAATGTAAAACTTGTAAAGGGTTAGAAATCTTAATACAATAAATTTATTATTTATGACTATACACAATTGAGACGCAGTGATTACAATTCAACCAAAATATACTTTGCTCTTCACTCTAGCCTTCTTTATAATGACAAACATGTTCTTATCTATAATGTAGTATTGGTCTCTTTCCCTTATGAATTTGGGAGTGTGATGATGATACATTTCCTTTCCCCCTTTGCCGCCTTCTATACTAAAATGATGACCTTAGGCTTGCTGCGTTTTTACTTTACTGTTCAATGAGTCAATTAGTGTTTAATGTTGCTAGTTGAAAATGCTTCTCTATGATCAAACTAGGGTTGCAATTAGTGTGCGTTTGAATTTTGATTATATCCCGATTTATTACTTATTTTTTTTACTATTTATGAGTTCCACGTAAGTTATTTATTTATTTTATTTAACTTTTATCTTTTACCTTTTAGCTAAACTACTTTTAGCAAAAAACTAGGTAAATTATTCTCAAACGAACACTCACCTAAGCCTAGCTAGAATGGTCCCTTAGGTATATCTCATATTAGCTAAAGATCACTTGTATGATGTACTATTGGTCTATAATAATTAAATCCCATATGATGAGATTGAGATATATTTATTATATACAAAGGGTACCCCCTTTCAGTATACATTATACAAGATATAATTCTTTGTGTTGAAGAGTGAAGACCCTTTCCCCCCTCTCCTTTTTCAAGTTTGTTTATCTGAAATCTAGATTTTTCTTTTGGCTTTCCTTAAGAAATCTAGAACTCGGTTGAGTCTGACTCTGGGTCTATAGTAACGTCTATGTACTTAGAAGCGTCTTTTCGGATTTCTACAGCGCCCATAATTATACCATCAGTGAAGCCTCATAACACTAACTCCATGACCTACCCATAATAAGTAGGATTGTGGGAACACCTTTAAAAAAAATAAAAAATAAATAAAGAAGAGCACCTCAACACAAACTTGTTGGACACTTGCACAGCCTTTTTTTAAATTTATCAAACTTATGGTCAAACAGAACCAGCTGCAACATTGATATAGTTCTTTTTCAAGGACCAACGGGGATAATTTGTCAATCTACTATTCTAAATTTCAAGGGAAAACCGTGACGTATTTCTGTGTGTGTCTTAGACTAATTAAGAACTTATCTCTTTTTTTATTATTACCTTATTATAAAGAAGATAAAAGAAAGCATGAAGAGAATGTGAATATTGATACGTGATTGACTTTCCCCCAAGAATTAGCTTCACACGTACGTCATCTGTTACAACTAACTATACTATTTCCATAAGTTAAATCATTTTTGTTTTTTAGGTACAGCTACTAGTGCTGTACACATTTTTTCAAAATAGACGATTAAAAAGGTAACGTACACATTGTTGATTGGTCAAGAACTAACAAATTTTTTTTTTCATCTTTCACTTGATTATTATCGGAGAGGGAATGTATTTTAATCTAAACTCATTGTAAATTAATTATTACTTTATATATATATATATATATGTGTGTGTGTGTGTGTGTGTAAACCACCATATGTTTTATTTATGGTTCGTTTGGATTGAAGGGGAGGGAGGGGGAGTAGAGAAGAATAGAGTAGATTTAGCACAAAATTAACTTATTTTTAGCCAACTTTACTTTACTCCCCCCACTCCACTCTACCTCCATCCAAACAGGCAATTAAATAAGTAAAGTTGGTTGTGCACATGTCGTAACAGGAAGGTTGGAACCTAATATTCCATTTCCAGCCAAACTTGACTGTGTTTTAGTATTGAATGTGCTCAAATGTTATTTGGCAACTCTTTTTATTTTTATTTTTATTATTTTTTTTTATACAAGATAGAAATTCTACTCTAACTTAATCTAAATGTATATGTGTGTGAAGTTCCCTTTTAAAGGCTTGAATCCCAACCCTTGCCCCTTACACCCCATAAACACTTATACTTGTAGAGTGACCATTACACCAAGGGCGTGTGATTGTATTATTTGACAACTTTGAAATTCACCGAGTATTAGCCACTCCCTCTAGTGATCAGAACAGTACTGTTCATTAAAAAAAAAAAAAAAAAAAAAGAAGGAAAACAAACAAAAACAAAATAGAGTTGGAGACCCCTCGATCTAATATCTATGGATATTTTGGAAAAAAAAAAGTTTGTGTTGGTTAGAGTTTTCTTCATCTTCAATAATTTGCTTGAACTTATTGGATTTTCTCATAGCAGATTTTATTAGGTTTCGTGCATGTCCTAGATAAACACAAAAAATCAAGTCTCGTGGATAAGCAGAATTGCTCAGTTAGTTCAAAATCAAATCTCTTCTTTCTAACCTGTTGTAGGTCTAAAAATTAAAACAAACAAACAAAATGTTGTTCAAAATAAAGATCTCTCACCATCTTGGACTCACTCTTATTAATTACTAAACGTTTTATACACATGGAATTTTCCTAGTTGTGAGTTTTGACATTATTTTACTGGGGGTAAAAATATGCCAAGACTTGCTGTAGTTTTATGTATATTTATTGACATCCTTTATGTTTTAAAATTTTCTAATCACGTCTCCTATATTATTTAATTATTTGAAATCAATTACTTCCATACATTGCTATTTGTATCCAAAAAAAAAAAAAAAAAAAAACACATTGCTATTTAAAATATTGTTGAATTTAATGGAAATTAGTCAAATTAAACGAGAATAATTTGTTTTGGTAAATAAAATTAGAATAATTATTGGAGATGTAGTTAAAAAAAAAAAAATGATGGCATATCTATCAAAACCATTATAAGGTTTTAATGGCTAATACCATTTTACAAGGGGAAAGTTATTACTACTTGTAAAAGTATTTTCTCATGTCTTGCAAGGCAGGTATACTCCATATATGGCTGCGATTGGCAGCAGAAGGTGGATTTTCTAGAGTACTTTGATGCATGATTTAATTTATCTAACACAATCTGCAAGCAAAATATAAAAAATAAAGAGTAAGAAAGACATACTTAATATTGATCATCATAAAAAAAATAAATTTCAAGATAAATTATAAACTAAGTAAGAAAGACATACTTAATATTGATCATCATAAAAAAATAAATTTCAAGATAAATTATAAACTAACCTGATTGAAGACCAATTGAGCTATATTCATGCATTACCTAAAGAGTCTTCAATCTAGACATAATTTTTAAATCTGGTAAATCATTGATCCGATAAATCAATATCATCTAACAAACAATCTCATAAGACTACATCAATGAAAATTTTCTAGTGAGAATAAAAGGTCCAAGAAGGTCTATTTATAATCAAAATTGCTTAGGAGTCATTACTCTTGACATCTATAAACACATATATGCCTTGTGTAAATGCTGGCATGCAAATAAAGAAAGGATAATCACAACTTTGATTTCTTAGCATAAACGTATGGAGCATTTATATTCTTTCCAGGTAAAATATATACTATGTAGGTAACATATATGAAAGGGCTCCAACTATGTTACCATGTATAATTCAAAAACATTATCATATATTAGATTCCTTACCAAAATAAATTGTATGTATTTAATTTTTATTTTTATTTTGTTTGATAATTACAACAATAAAAGAAGAGAAATTTGAATCTTGAACGTCTTCATTAGAAATATCAAAAAGTTTCAATAAAACAACAATACTCTAGACACGTTTAATTAATTAAATTTTTTAATCTTGCCACTATATACATTGGTAATTTGTATCATCATGGATCATGAGAGATTAAATTATTGTTAAAATGTCAAAAGCATTGTAACTCAACTGACAACTCTTTGTATCATGAGAGATATATCCTTAGTTTAAATCCTCCTATGGTGTAACCCCACTGTGTCTCCTCGTGTGGTTGTGGATACAATTATTACTTCTTGGTAAAGAATATTAAAAACAAGTTAACGATTACCTAGTGTGGGGGCAACACATCATACTAGCATCCCATTGTTAGCTTATAATCTGCACATGAAGGGTCAATAGTTATGTACTCAAATGTGGAGTTCACACCTAAATGTAGCCACAAAGTTCGTACACTAGTTATGATTTATCATCATTTCTTCTAAATCACCACCAAACTCAACACTCTAATCAACACACATGAGAAGGGGGAATAACAATCACTCACTCATGCCCCATTTTTAAAATTAAAAGAATGATAAAGTTTGGCTACAAACTTGGTTATGGTACAAGACGAAAATGGTAATGTATCCACTTACTAAACCATACTTAAGTGATTGTATACTTTTTTTTTTTTTTTTTTTTTGATAACATAAAAAGGGATGTTTTTTTTTATAATATATACCTCATGGTTTCATTTCTCTCTCATTGGTCTCTCTCTCTCACTAGCTCTCAAACCCAAGTCTTGGTACTTGTTATAAGTATTAATTCAAGCCATTGAGATACTACAAGAGCCGGTAAAATTTGTAGTCAAACTCTATATATTCTTAAAAAAAATTATGATCTATGAATTTCTCCTAATAAAGAATTGTATTTGCCATCATTTAACATCCCTAGTCATACAGCAAATATGCTGATACGTCTTTACTATAGATATATACTTTTTTTTTTTTTGTTTTTGGGTTACACAAAGGGGAGGCATTTGAGCTTGGATTCTCTTAATACGAAGACTGCACAGTACTCTTGAGCTACAATACTTGAGTTGTATATTAGCTTTCTTCTAATTGTATTTTTTTTTATAATCTTTGTCTAATTGTCTTTTATTGCATACACAATAGCTTGATTACACGAGAATTTGTATTTGCCATCACTTTAAATCTCTCTTCTTTTATGTAGAAGTATGATAAGTAATAAATGTCATTGACATGTGGGTTCAATATCCAAACAAAACTGATTCAAATCCCAATGCCTTGGGCAAATATGTTGGATATGTTATTACATAAGTTTTTGCCTTTGCATTAGACATAAAGTTCTCATGTCCATATATTTAAGAGAGAAATGGAGACTAGAGATGCGTGTGAGGAATAGACTCTCATTACACTTTTCTCTAATTTTGGATGAATTTGATGAGAAGTGGTAAGTTGTTATATATAACATGTACAGCTTATTTCATATTTTTTTTAAAAAAAAATTAAAACTTATTGTACAAAACTACAAATTAGTTAGGATGCCCACTTCGATGGACCTTAGTTTTATCTTCTTCTTTATTTCTCTTTATTCTCTACAATTATGAAATACAAAAAAAAAACAAAAACAAAAACAAAAAAAAAAAACAAAAACAAAAAAACCAAAAAAAAAAAAAACTTGCAAACTTTACTTCATTAATTTCTTCTCATTGTTCATCTTTGTATAACTTATTTACTTCAAAATTTGACACAATGCAAATTTCTTAATGTCTTCTAATTTACAATTTACACGCCTGGCATATATTTAATTTTTTTGTAAAATATATACAAAATCACTTTGTGATTCTTTCATAAAATATGAAAAAATGTAACTTATAACACCCAGGTGATATTGTTTTATTACTAAACTAATAAAATATTCTTAAAAACAAACAATAAGCTACTCATTTTTTTTTTCTAGAGAGTTTCAACATATGGCATCCGCTCCTAATGATAGCTCTTTATCACCAAACCAAGACACTAATCAGTTTTTGGTATAAGCGGAGATTGAACCCCAAATTTCTTATTCAACTATTAGAGACTTTACCAGTTGAGCTAATTAGAACCAACACAATAAGGTACTCATGTGATAATTAACACATGTCCATATTAATTTCAAGTAAAAGAATATTAGAGATAGGTTTTATGTTACACTCAAAATCTCAAGGGATTGGTTACAAGTTACACAATTAATGATTTACATATAAAATAGTATCATATGAGATTAAGTGTTATAGTTAAAACCATAGCTATCAATATCATACCAAACTGGCAGTTTAAAACATCAATTAAATCAATGAACAATATAAATCAAGATCAATTTAAAAGAAAATGTTGGATTTGCAGAATTGACGGTTTTTAGAAAAATACCAAACCACGAGTATATAGTTTTATTACAACTGTTTTGTTTTTTTTTTTGTTTATATATATATATATATATATATATATATATATATATATATTTATATTTAATTTTCTACTATATTAATCAAATAATCACGTTTCCTTCAATTTTGCATGGTTATTTATGGTATTTTAAGTATTTTTCTTTTAAACTTGAAGTAAATTGTCAAAATATCAATTAAAGTGTCAATTTTTTAGTCATATATATATATATATACACACACACACACACACACACACACTAGCCTCATCACATGCACTTTGCGTGTGCGATGGGGTTTTTTTTTTTTTTTTTTTTTGGTCTAGTGTCATAATTTTTTTTTTTAAATTTAATTTTGGATAAGTTTGTTTTAAAGACATATATTAGTAGAAGAGTGTCTTATTTTGTAGGCTTTTTAAGTGGAGTTGGAGATATATTTTTACTAGGTTGTCCTCAAGTTTTTTCTCCATTAAATCTAAAGTTTAGGGGTATTTATAAATTACATAAAAGTCCAGTACAAAGAGGGAAATACTCTTATAAATAGTATAGACAAAATTCTATATTTGAATAATTTTTTTTATATAGATACTGTGGGGGCCTGTTAGTCAACAAGCCCATTAAGGTCAAGATCGTTGGGTCTGTGGCCCATCCGAGGATGCGTATCTGTCCGAGGAGGCCAAGTCAATTACCGAAGGGGGGTGGTAGTCAATATCACCAAGGTGGAGTTCTGTATTCGTCCGAGGACGCTATATTCCTCGGCAGTATACATCCGAGGATGATCAGGACGCGACCTTGTTGCAACCGGATCTTAGAATTATGTCACCACTGAAGATAGGATAACAGACCAAGGGTAAAAGAGAAAAGACAAAACAAATATCTAAAACTACAGCTGTCTCCGCATTAATTACCTCTCAACCAACTCTCTGGCCGCATTAATGTGGAGGTGATACCTGAATAGTAAGGAGGCAGCCTTACAGCTGCCCATAGGAAGTTCCAAGAGGTGCTAGATGGGACAAAAAAGAAATCCACCGAATCCAACCTACACGTGTGCGGTGAGGATGGAATACAGAGGGTGGTATATAAACTGAAAGAAGAACATGCAAAAGTGGATCGGAACAAAAAAAAGAGAAAGAAAGAAAACTTGGACAAAAGAAGAAGAGCGAAAAGAGAAAAAGGGCGGTATCAATTATCAAAGAAAACGATCGTTACGCCAGCTTTGGGCCTTCGGTATACGTGAGGGTGAGTCTTTTTATTCGAAAAAAGTTAACCTAGTTCTTTACACCCACGCTCTACAAATCATATTGTTTGGGCCTATTTACGTGCGAACCCAGTCTCGTGTTGGGTCGTTACCAATCATGTCCCTACAATTGGCGCCGTCTGTGGAGAGAACTTGTTTTAACTTAAAGGACTTCCGGTGCAACGTTTCTGATGGAGGAAGTGGGTCCACATCACCCCGCGGTGGGACCGCATCAGAAGGATGTCAACTTGCACCAGGCAGAGTCAAGGGGCTCCCAGCATGGTGATCCTCGAAGGAGTCCCGAACGGAGAGAGGGCCATGAAGGGAGTGTACATACAACTCATACCCCCAGGAGCCACTCTCAGGGGAAGAGTCACGTCTCCCACGCGAAGCATGATGGGAATCTACAACGTGAGATTGCAGATTTGAAGAGAGAGTTGCGCCATGCACGGCGGGAACGTTCCCCACCTTACTCCAAACCATCATCTGAGGAGTCGGATGGAGCTAGTTATAGGCGGAGATCAAGAACTCCGCCAAGCGAGACTTTCTCCTACGAAGAGGAACACCGCCATCGACGTAAGCGTAGAAGTCTACCTAGTAGGAGCTTGGGAAATGATGCCATGAACAAAGCCTTGAGTCAAATTTCCAAGTCACCCTTTACGAGAAACATAGATGATGCTAGTCATCCTCGGCGATTCCATCAGCCTACGTTCTCTCTATATGACGGCCATTCGGATCCAATGGAACATGTAAGCTATTTTAGCCAGAAGATGGCTATCTATTCCAGAAACGAGGCCTTGATGTGCAAAGTTTTTCCATCGAGTTTGGGTTCGACGGCGATGAGGTGGTTCAACGGCTTAAGGGCCAATTCTATTGGATCTTTCAAAACATTGACTCGGGCTTTTGATGCTTGCTTTATTACATGCAGCAGGACTCCTCAGCCTTTGGGATCTCTGCTGACTCTGTCTATGCAAGAAGGCAAGACTCTTAAGAATTACTCGGACAGGTACTAGGAAATGTTTAATGAGATAGAGGGAAAGAATGATGTTGTGGCTATAACCACTTTCAAAGCTGGTCTCCCAGCTGATCACGATTTGAGGAAATCCCTGACGGGTAAACCTGTCACCAGTGTGCGCCAACTGATGGACCGAATAGATAAGTACATAAGGGTAGAGAAAGATCAGCTTCAGGGAAAAGGAAAGGCCAAGGTGATCCCTCAGGAGAGGAGGGATTACAGGTCTGACCGTTATAATAACAGCCGACCACGGAGGGATTTTGTTGGGCAGTCAGGTTCGGCGGACGCCCAGGTTGTTAACGTAGTATTTCGAGAGCCAGTTTAGCAGGTTTTGGAGAAGATAAAGAACGAGCCATTCTTCAAATAGCCGAACAAAATGGCGGGAGAGCCTAGGAAACGCAACCCGAACTTATACTGCCATTATCATCAGGATCATGGGCACACGATGGATAACTGCAGGAATTTATGGGACCACTTGGAACAGTTGGTCCGTGAAGGGAAATTAAAACAACTCTTGCATCACTCCAGTGGAAGGGCGAGCCAAGCAGGTTCAGAGGTGCGCGGGGACGCTTCATCAAGACTTCCCCTGGGTACGATTAACGTTATCTTTGTGGCCCCGGGGAGGACTGGGTCTTGCTCCGCTAGAGTGTTGTCGGTGTCCCGATCCCTGGGCGAGGGTCATTCCCAAGCATTGAAGAGAGCCAAGAAGCGTGTCCCCCTGATTTTAGGCTTTTCAGATGAGGATACGGTTGGGACCATACAGCCCCATGAGGATGCTTTGGTGGTAACGTTGAGGATCTGTGGGTACGATGTCAGAAGAGTGATGGTTGATTAGGGTAGTGCTGTGGATGTGATGTATCCAGACTTGTACAAGGGGCTAGGTTTGAACCCAGAGGACTTAACAACCTATAACTCTCCTCTAGTAAATTTCGAGGGAAGGTTGGTCACTCCCAAAGGGCTAATCAGGCTGCCCGTGCAGGCAGGTACAGATGTGGTGGAGGTGGACTTTATTGTCGTGGATGTTTTTTCTCCGTACACGGCTATTATGGGCAGACCTTGGCTTCACACCCTTAAAGCGGTCTCGTCAACCCTGCATCGGAAGGTGAAGTACCCATCCGGAGACCAAGTGTTGGAAATAGTAAGGAGTCAGGTGGTTGCTCGGCAATGCCTAATCGCGGCTATACAACATCGGCTAGAAGCAGAAACCTCGGCTACGGCTGACAATGAGTTATAGCAATTAAAGTCCCCAGTATCAGGCCTAGACATGCCAGCCAATGGGGTAGAGTGTGAAGATCTGGAGAAGGTAGTTGTTGCTGATGACCCGGAAAAATTCTTTCAGGTTGGGACTAAGTTGCCTTTACAAGAGAAGGCGAGATTGCTGGAATTCCTCCGAGCCAATGTGGACGTTTTTGCATGAAACCCGTATGAAGCCCCAGGGGTGGACCCAAATTTCATTTGTCATCGGCTCAACGTGAATCCTGCCGTTATGCCCAGGAGGTAACCTCCTCGGCGACCATCGAAGGAACACGCCGAGGCAGTTAGAAGCAAAGTGGCCAAGCTCAAACAGGTTGGGGCTATCAAGGAAGTTTCCTTTGGAATTGGCATACATTGCCATTGTATTAGACTGAGAAGAACCAGAATTTCCATGGCCAACATTCTTGTGAGATTCCTCTTGTAAAATCAATGAATAGACTTTGCTCATTGAGGGAAAAGGATCCATCATGAGAATTTGACTTTGAACAATGTCAAAACTCTCATTTAGCCCCATTAGAAACCTCATCACATAAGCCTTATTATGAGAATTACTCAGAGTCTTCATAGCTTCACAAGAACACTCTGGCATTGGTTCATAATTCAGCAACTGATCCCATAATCGCTTGAATTTGGTATAAAACTCAGTCACTGACATTTGATTTTGGCAAATTTGAGAAATCTCAGTTTGTAAATTGTAGATCTTAGGTCCATTTCCCTGTGAGAACACATTCTGAAGTTCAATCCACATCTCCCTTGCTGTTTCACAGTACATGATATTGCTTGAGACATCCACATGCATAGAATTTATCATCCATGAAAGCAACATAGTGTTGCAGCTCTCCCAATCTTCATACAAAGGTGAATCAAGATCTGGCTTTGTAACCTTTCCATTTACAAAACCAATCTTCTTCTTCGCAGTGAGGGCAAGTACCATAGCTCTTGACCAGGATTGGTAATTTTGTCATTCCTAATAGAGGTTGTGTAACAAGAATGTTTCCTGGATTCTCACTGGAATTTAAGAAATAGGGATTAGGAGTAACAGAGGCTGAAGTATTCGGTGAATTCGAGTTTGTGTGTGTGGATTGATTGTTGACAGGCTCAGGGGATGTGTGTGTGGATTGATTGTTTGCTTCAGTGGACGCCATTGCAGGACCTTGAAGTTCTGATACCATATAAAATCTTGTGCTCTCACTCTAAATAGAAATGAACCTTTATTGATGAAAGAGTGAAATGAAAGCAATAAAATAATACTAGCTCTGACCCTATATTTATATACAGGGACTAAAGTAACCAAAGAAAACGATTAAAAAACTAACTCCCTAAAAGAGGGGAAAGTCTGTTACAATTGCATTCCAGCTCATGCACACGTGTCCAATCACCTTTTCAACATCCTTGCATACGTGGCATCATCTACTGCATTGAGTACAGCACTTGATCATAGTGAGGCATTACTTCAATCATAACCATAGCAGCCGTTTGATCAATGTCTTTGTCACCTTGAAGTTGTGAGCTGATCTGATTAGCAAAATGGACTTCTCCTTGATGCAAGGAAGCATCCTGCTGTGCTGTTTTAACATGTATCATCATGGATCACGAGAGATTAAATTATTTTTAAAATGTCAATAGCATTGTAACTCAACTGACAACTCTTTGTATCATGAGAGATAAGTCCTTAGTTTAAATCCTCCTATGGTGTAACCCCACCGCGTCTCCTCTTGTGGTTGTGGATACAGTTATTACTTCTTGGTAAAGAATATTAAAAAACAAGTTAACGATTACCTAGTGTGGGGGCAACACATGGTACTAGCACCCCATTGTTAGCTTATCTGCAAATGAAGGGTCAATAGTTATGTACTCAAATGTGGAGTTCACGCCTAAATGAAACCACAAAGTTTGTACACTAGTTATGATTTATCTTAATTTCTTCTAAATCACCACCAAAATCAACACTCTAATCATCACACATGAGAAGGGGGAATAACAATCACTCACTCACGCCCCATTTTTATAATTAAAAGAATGATAAAGTTTGGCTACAAACTTAGTTAGAGCACACTACGAAAATGGTAATGTGTCCACTTACTAAACCATACTTAAGTGATTGTATACAATCATTTTAAGTGAGTTATATGCATTGCACATAATAGAAATACTTATTTTCTTTCTATTGTTAAGTTTGTAGTCAAACTCTATCCTTAAAAAAATGATGATCTATGAATTTCTCTTAATAAAGAATTGTATTTGCCATCATTTAATATCCCCATTCATAGAGTAAATATGTTGATATGTCTTTACTATAGATATATACATTTTTGTTTTTAGGTTACACAAAGGGGAGGCATTTGAGCTTGGATTCTCTTAATAGGAAGACTGCATAGTAGACTTTTTTTGGTCTAGTGTCATAATTTTCTTCTTAAAAAAAAAAAAAAAAACTGGATAAGTTTATTTTGAATACATAGATAAGTAGGAGAGTGTCCTATTTTGTAGGCATTTTAAGTAGAATTAAAGATATATTTTTACTGGGTTGTCCTCAAGTTTTTACTCTATTAAATCTAAGTTTTGGTGTATTTCTGAACCACATAAAAAAGTCCAGCACAAAGAGAGAAATCTTCTTATAAATAGTATAGATAAAATCCTATATTTGAATAATGTTTTTTTTTTTTTAGATACAATATAAAAATTAAACCTATGATGTTTGTTTTATAATAATTGATCTTTTTCATCATGCCAAAACACTAATTGGTTTTGGTGTAGGTAAAGTTTAAACTTCATATCTCTTATTCGATGACAAAAAAACTTTATCAACTATTCCAAAAATTTATATGAATTTTTTTAATTAATTTTAATGTATAGTATATATATAATTTTATAGTTTAACTTCCTTTTATTTTATTTTATTTTATAAATTGTATTCTTTACTTTATTTATATATTTTAAAATAAATTCAATATTAATTCAATTATTGGACTTTTTTTTTTACTAGTCAACCTTATACTTTCTTGACAATTCAATGAATCAGTATTCGCTCCATTACGTGGGTACAACTAGTTCAACTAGTAAAGTTTCTAACGCTTGAATAAGAGATCTAAAGTTTAATCGTTGTCTATACCAAAAACTGATTAGTGTCTTAATCTGATAATAAAAATTAGGAGCAGACGCTATATATTAGAACTCTCTTAAAAAAAACACATATTCCCTCCATTATGAATTCTAATAACTATGCTCAAAACTTCTTTAAACTTCAAAAAGTCCATGTTTTAAGGAAAACCTATTTTAGGGTTGTATATACATTTTTTTCTCTCTTCAATAATCAAAAGGTGAAATGCATAAAAAGAGAGAACATTTTATTTATTTTTTTTTTCAACAAAACAAACGAAAACAAAGAAAATGTTAGGACATTTGTGTTTCACATGTTAGAAACATATGTTACTATTTTATATAATTGGTTAATCTTTTGACAAAACACACTCTATTTGTATTTGGGTAGATCTAGGATGTGTTTAATGCTTCAAGAAACAATGTTTCAAGTTCAAATGTTAAAACCATGCAAGTCTGTCCAAGAATCAAGTGTGAAAAGTATTGTTCATTAAAACTCGATAGCTAGCATCTATCGAGACTTAGAGTTTTCTGAATCCCGTGGCTCAACAGCAGCTCGACAGATAGGGTATCTGTCAAGGTTTATGAAACTCAAATTTTCGAGTATGTTTTTCATCCAATCCATGATTATATGTTTGGACTTTCTTTTCTCACAACCCTAAACATATATAAGGATTATTTTAAGAGCCGTCAAAGGTGACACAAGTTGCATAAGTGTTGAGCAAAGTTTCGTTCAAGCAAATTGTGATCGGAGACAAAATTTTCCCTGATTCATCTTTCTTGTGAAGAAGATGCTGTGTTTGTACACCGTAGGGTTTTGTGACCAAGGAGTTTCTTGATCTTCATCGTGTGATGAATTGAAGAATTTTGCAGTCAACAACCTTCTCTAGTTGGTGATTGAAGTCGCGTACTGGGATCCGCACAATTGGTTAGTTACGTATTGGGAGCCGTGCATTGAAAATGAGAGATTGTCACTATAGAACAAGTCCAATTAGGTATTAGAGTAAGAGTTCAACTGTAAGTTGGTATAAGGTACTGGGATTCCTTTACTTGTAACTGCTTGTTTTGATAATAGTGAATTCTCGGGAGTGGTGACCTTAAAATCACTTGGTGGAGTTTTTTCCGTGTAGGTTTTCCCCATTCATAAACAAATCACTATGTCAATTTTTTTTCCGCTGCATACTTAGTTTAATTGGTGATTCATTTGTGCTACCACGCATCTTGCATGTTAATTTGATTAATTAATAAACTTGGCTAATTAATTAATTAATTCATCACAATGGGTCAATACATTCTTGGCTTATCAGAAAACAAATGTGTTGTTATTATATAACCCCACTTGTTAAAATTTGTGACTTGGCAACTCTTTGCTGTCTCCACATCACAATTCACATCCCAAACACAAAGGCAAAAATAATAATAAAGTTAATAAAAACTTAATAAAAATTTACAAAATATTTCCAACCTTGTATTAAAAAAAAAAAAAAAGCAAAATAACAAAGAGAGAGGAAAAAAAAAAAAAAAAAAAAAAAAGAGTGATTTAAAATAACATCCATAACCCGACACCTCATGTTTAGGGTCTTTCACCGAACCCTCGAAAAGAGACTTGAGACCCTCTCTCCCTTTTCCTTGGAATCAAAATATTTTCTCTTTATTCTCTTAGGATCTCTCTGTTTCTCTCTCTCTCTCTCTATCTATCTATCTATCTATCTATAAATATATATATATATATATATATATATAAACACAAAGCTATTTTTGATTTTTTGACAACTCGTTTTTGTTGTTGTTGTTTCGATTGGTTAATCAGGGTTTCACCAAGTCGCTAGCCATGACTGTGCTTTCTGAGATCAACGACAAGACCTTTTTCGCCATCGCAGTTAGTATTATATGCTATTACTATTTATTTTATTTATTTGGATTGATTCTATAGCCACTTCTGTTTATTGCTTTTGGGGAATCTGACTCTTCTTTTCTTGGAAAGCTTTGGGTATTATTATATTTATATGATTAATTAATTGATTTTCACTATTTTAGCATTTTGAAAGTGATTCTAATTAGATTACAGTTATTACAATATGTATATATTCGTTCAAAGGAGTTTAAAAATTATTTGTTCTTATCAAATTGAATTCTTTTTAATAAAGCTTAGCATCCAGATCATCGAGAGAAACATCAGAGGATGCTAAGCTTACGACGTTGTCCAAATCATTGTATCTAGTGGCCTGAGATAATGGAACTGGTTTTGTTTTGGTTTTTTTTCGAAATGAATAATAATGAAGTGATTTCCAGCTAGTTCAACTGGTAAAGTTTCTGATGGTTGAATAAGAGATCTGGAGTTCAATTCCGCCTACGCCAAAAACTGATTGGTGTCTTGGTTTGATGATAAAGAACTATCATCAAGAGTGGACGCCATAAGTTGAAAATCTCTCTAAAAAAATAATAATAATGAAGTGTGTGCGTGTGTGTCTGTGTGTGTGTGTTTGTAAGTACCTCAAGCAAAGCCTCGACCTGGTTCGACGTCGTTTCGAATGATGGTTGTTGTACTACTAGATTTGCCATCGTCCCTATCTTCTTCTACCAATCTCAGCTCACGCGCGCACATTGAAGTACGAGAGAACAAGTAACGGATCGGTTCAGGCTGGATCAAGTGTAATCCAATTCTGTACAGATAATAGGCATGCCCTGGACAATTTTTCTTGGCCCGTGGGCAATGTCCACCTTGTCTTTAGCGGGCTGGACTATTGGGCTGCTCATAGGCTTTTTAGCAACCTTTGATAGTCTTATAACTTGTATTTATGAAATAGGGAATAAATAAGTGCTTTGATGTATTCATGAATATATTTTCATGAATTTTTTTTTAATCTTTCGATAATTTGATAGTTATAACGAGGAGGAGAAATTTAAACCCTGGATATATTGGAGATATCAAGAGAAGGTTCTAATCAATTGAGTTATAAGATTTTTTTTCTTAAAAGAGTTGAGCCACAAGGTGATTTAGAGCTTGTTTGGCATCAGCTTTAGTTTTTAGCTTTTAACTTTTAATTTTTATGTATAACTTTTTAAAACCTCACTTTTTTTTGTTTTTTCTCACTTTTTCAAAAAATTTCAAAGTACAAATATACTTTAGCATACTTTCAGTAAAAAAATAAATAAGTTGATTCCAAACAGACACTTAGTACACTCATATAACTAATAATTATAATGATACAAAAAAATTTCAAGTTGTTATGAAAAACTAATTATCAATGATGATTTGGTACACTCGTATAATTTATTCTTTTAAACAACTTAGTGTTTTATTAGAGCAATTTCAAGACTTTTTTTGGGTAAAGGAGAGAGCACATAACCCATTTTTTAATAATGTAAAACTTGTAAAGGGTTTAGAAATCTTAATACAATAAATTTATTATTTATAACTATACACAATTGAGACGCAGTGATTACAATTCAACCAAAATATACTTTGCTCTTCACTCTAGCCTTCTTTATAATGACAAACATGTTCTTATCTATAATGCAGTATTGGCCTCTTTCCCTTATGAATTTGGGAGTCTGATGATGATACATTTCCTTTCCCCCTTTGCCGCCTTCTATACTAAAATGATGACCTTAGGCTTACTGCGTTTTTACTTTACTGTTCAATGAGTCAATTAGTGTTTAATGTTGCTAGTTGAAAATGCTTCTCTATGATCAAACTAGGGTTGCAATTAGTGTGCGTTTGAATTTTGATTATATCCCGACTTATTACTTATTTTTCTTACTATTTGCAAGTTCCACGTAAATTATTTATTTATTTTATTTAACTTTTATCTTTTACCTTTTAGCTAAACTATTTTTAGCAAAAAATTAGATAAATTATTCTCAAACGAACACTCACCTAAGCCCAGCTAGAATGGTCCCTTAGGTATATCTCATATTAGCTAAAGATCACTTGTATGATGTACTATTGGTCTATAATAATTAAATCCCATATGATGAGATTGAGATATATTTATTATATACAAAGGGTACCCCCTTTCAGTATACATTATACAAGATATAATTCTTTGTGTTGAAGAGTGAAGACCCTTTCCCCCCTCTCCTTTTTCAAGTTTGTTTATCTGAAATCTAGATTTTTCTTTTGGCTTTCCTTAATAAATCTAGAACTCGGTTGAGTCTGACTCTGGGGTTATAGTAACGTCTATGTACTTAGAAGCGTCTTTTCGGATTTCTACAGAGCCCATAAGAGCACTATCATCAGGTGTGCCAAATGCCAAATATTTGGCATTTGGCACACCAAACAACAAAAATAGGCTCTCATGAGGTGTGCCAAATGCCAAAAAATTTGGCACACCGCTACAGTACCGTCTCAAATATGAGACGGTACGGACTCATGTGCTATAATTTTTTTTCCATATTTTATTCTCTTCTCTCTCTTCGCAGCTCAGTTCTCTCTCTTTCTCTGCTCTCTGGTCTTCGTCTCTCCTCTCCATCTCTCCGTCTCTACGCCTTTCTCTCTCGCTTTTTTTTTTTTTTTCCTGAGAAGGTGATTCCGATCTCAGTTTCATTTTCTTTATCTTTCCGTCTCTCTCCTTCTTCTTTTTTTTTTTTTTTTTCCTGAGAAGGCGATTCCGATCTGAACCTCTGCTCACCGATTGAAGCTCGCCGATCTGAAGCTCTGCTCGCCCAGGGGTGGTCGTCGATCTTTGCTCGTCGTCCTCCACAGTCGCCGTTCTTTGCTCGTCGTCCTCCACAGCTCTTGCCGCCGATCTCGTTGCCGATGGTTGGTTGAATTTGGTCGTCGTCCTCCACAGCTCTTGCCGCCGATCTCATTGCCGATGGTTGGTTGAATTTGGTCATTGATTGATCTGTTGGGTTTGGGTTTTGTTGAAGATTTTGAGTTTTTTTTTTTTTTTTTTTTTTTTTGGTTGAGGTTTTTGGAGTTGAAATTTGTTGGAGGATCCGATGATTGTGGTTGTTGTGGCGGTGGTTGTGGCGGTGGTTGTTGGACCCGGTGGTGACTAGGCTGTGCATTTGTATTTTTGCTGTGTTTTGGATAAATATATTATTTTAATGTGTAGGAAATATTATTTTAATGTATAGAATTGAAGTATAGAACATCTGATAAATGATATGTTGTATAATGATTTTCTAAAATGATAAAGTGGGTTTTTGGTGTGTTAAAATGGCATTTTTTTTGAGAGAGCTGATGAGAATGCTCTAATGATATCATCAGTGAAGCCTCATAACACTAACTCCATGACCTACCCATAATAAGTAGGATCGTGGGAACACCTTTAAAAAAAATAAAAAATAAATAAAGAAGAGCACCTCAACACAAACTTGTTGGACACTTGCACAGCCTTTTTTTAAATTTATCAAACTTATGGTCAAACAGAACCAGCTGCAACATTGATATAGTTCTTTTTCAAGGACCAACGTGGATAATTTGTCAATCTACTATTCTAAATTTCAAGGGAAAACCGTGACGTATTTCTGTGTGTGTCTTAGACTAATTAAGAACTTATCTCTTTTTTTATTATTACCTTATTATAAAGAAGATAAAAGAAAGCATGAAGAGAATGTGAATATTGATACGTGATTAACTTTCCCCCAAGAATTAGCTTCACACGTACGTCATCTGTTACAACTAACTATACCATTTCCATAAGTTAAATCATTTTTGTTTTTTAGGTACAGCTACTAGTGCTGTACACATTTTTTCAAAATAGACGATTAAAAAGGTATCGTACACATTGTTGATTGGTCAAGAACAAACAATTTTTTTTTCATCTTTCACTTGATTATTATCGGAGAGGGAATGTATTTTAATCTAAACTCATTGTAAATTAATTATTACTTTATATATATATATATATATATATGTGTGTGTGTGTGTGTGTGTGTAAACCACCATATGTTTTATTTATGGTCCGTTTGGATTGAAGGGGAGTGAGGGGGAGTAGAAAATAATAGAATAGATTTAGCACAAAATTTACTTATTTTTAGCCAACTTTACTTTACTCCCCTCCACTCCACTCCACGTCCATCCAAACAGGCAATTAAATAAGTAAAGACGGTTGTGCACATGTCGTAACAAGAAGGTTGGAACCTAATATTCCATTTCCAGCCAAACTTGATTGTGTTTTAGTATTGAATGTGCTCAATTATTATTTGGCAACTCTTTTTATTTTTTTATTTTATTTTATTTTTTATACAAGATAGAAATTTTACTTTAATTTAATCTAAATGTATATGTGTGTGAAGTTCCCTTTTAAAGACTTGAATTCCAACCCTTGCCCCTTACACCCCATAAACACTTATACTTGTGGAGTGACCATTACACCAAGGGCGTATGGTTGTATTATTTGACAACTTTGAAATTCACCGAGTATTAGCCACTCCCTCCAGTGATCAGAACAGTACCGTTCATTAAAAAAAAAAAAAAAAGGAAAAAAAGGAAAACAAACAAAAACAAAACAGAGTTGGAGACCCCTCGATCTAATATCTATGGATATTTTGGAAAAAAAAAAGTTTGTGTTGGTTAGAGTTTTCTTCATCTTCAATAATTTGCTTGAACTTATTGGATTTTCTCATAGCAGATTTTATTAGGTTTCGTGCATGTCCTAGATATAAACACAAAAAATAAAGTGTCGTGGATAAGCAGAATTGCTCAGTTAGTTCAAAATCAAATCTCTTCTTTCTAACCTGTTGTAGGTCTAAAAATTAAAACAAACAAACAAAATGTTGTTCAAAATAAAGATCTCTCACCATCTTGGACTCACTCTTATTAATTACTAAACGTTTTACACACACATGGAATTTTCCTAGTTGTGAGTTTTGACATTATTTTACTGGGGGTAAAAATATGCCAAGACTTGCTGTAGTTTTATGTATATTTATTGACATCCTTTATGTTTTAAAATTTTCTAATCACGTCTCCTATATTATTTAATTATTTGAAATCAATTACTTCCATAAATTGCTATTTGTATCCAAAAAAAAAAAAAAAACACATTGCTATTTAAAATATTATTGAATTTAATGGAAATTAGTCAAATTAAACGAGAATAATTTGTTTTGGTAAATAAAATTAGAATAAATATTGGAGATGTAGTTTAAAAAAAAAAAAATGATGGCATATCTATCAAAACCATTATAAGGTTTTAATGGCTAATACCATTTTACAAGGGGAAAGTTATTACTACTTGTAAAAGTACTTTCTCATGTCTTGCAAGGCGGGTATACTCCATGTATGGCTGCGATTGGCAGCAGAAGGTGGATTTTCTAGAGTACTTTGATGCATGATTTAATTTATCTAACACAATCTGCAAGCAAAATATAAAAAATAAAGAGTAAGAAAGACATACTTAATATTGATCATCATAAAAAAAATAAATTTCAAGATAAATTATAAACTAACCTGATTGAAGACCAATTGAGCTATATTCATGCATTACCAAAAGAGTCTTCAATCTAGACATAATTTTTAAATCTGGTAAATCATTGATCCGATAAATCAATATCATCTAACAAACGCTCTCATAAGACTACATCAATGAAAATTATTCTAGTGAGACTAAAAGGTTCAAGAAAGTCTATTTATAATCAAAATTGCTTGGGAGTCATTACTCTTGACATCCATAAACACATATACCACAACAGCATGCCTTGTGTTAATGTTGGCATGCAAATAAAGAAAGGATAATCACAACTTTGATTTCTTAGCATAAACGTATATATGGAGCATTTATATTCTTTCCAGGTAAAATATACTATGTAGGTAACATAAATGAAAGGGCTCCAACTATGTTACCATTTGTAATTCGAAAACATTATCATATATTAGATTTCTTACCAAAATAAATTATATGCATTTAATTTTTATTTTTATTTTTATTTTGTTTGATAATTACAACAATAAGAAATTTGAACCTTAAACATTTTTATTGGAAATATCAGAAAGTTTCAATAAAACAACAATACTCTTGACACGTTTAATTAATTAAATTTTTTAATCTTGCCACTATATACATTGGTAATTTGTATCATCATGGATCATGAGAGATTAAATTATTGTTAAAATGTCAAAAGCATTGTAACTCAACTAACAACTCTTTGTATCATGAGAGATAAGTCCTTAGTTTAAATCCTCCTATGGTGTAACCCCACCGCGTTCTCCTCTTGGGGTTGTGGATACGGTTATTACTTCTTGGTAAAGAATATTAAAAACAAGTTAACGATTACCTAGTGTGGGGGCAACACGTCTTACTAGCATCCCATTGTTAGCTTATAATTTGCACATGAAGGGTCAATAGTTATGTACTCAAATGTGGAGTTCACACCTAAATGTAACCACAAGGTTCATACACTAGTTATGATTTATCATAATTTCTTCTAAATCACCACCAAAATCACCACTCTAATCAACACACATGAGAAGGGGGAATAACAATCACTCACTCACACCCCATTTTTATAATTAAGAGTATGATAAAGTTTGGCTACAAACTTGGTTAGAGCATAATACGAAAATGGTAATATGTCCACTTACTAAACCATATTTAAGTGATTGTATACAATCATTTTAAGTGAGTCATATGCATTGCACATAATAGAAATATTTATCATCTTTCTATTGTTTAGTTTGTAGTCAAACTTTATCCTTAAAAAAAATTATGATTTATGAATTTCTCCTAATAAAGAATTGTATTTGCCATCATTTAACGTCCCTATTCATAGAGCAAATATGCTGATATGTCTTTACCATAGATATATCCAAACAAAACTGATTTAAATCCTGCCCAATGCCTTGGGCAAATATGTTGGATATGTTATTACATAAGTTTTTTGCCTTTTGTATTAGACATAAAGTTCTCATGTTCATATGTTTAAGAGAGAAATGGAGACTAGAGATGTAAGGAATAGACTCTTATTACACTTTTCTCTAATTTTGGATGAATTTGATGAGAAGTGGTCAGTTGTTATATATAACATTTACAGCTTATTTCATTTTTTTTTTATATAAAAAAAAATTAAAACTTATTGTACAAATTACTTAGGATGCCCACTTCGATGGACCTTAGTTTTATCTTCTTCTTCTTCTTTCTTTCAAAATATATACAAAATCACTTTGTGATTCTTTCATAAAATATGAAAAAATTGTAACTTATAACACCCATGTGATGTTGTTTCATTAGTAAACTAATAAAATATTCTTAAAAACAAACAATAAGTTACTCATATAATAACACATGTCCATATTAATTTCAATTAAAAGAATATTAGAGGTAGGTTTTATGTTACACTCAAAATCTCAAGGGATTGATTACAAGTTACACAATTAATGATTTACCTATAAAATAATATTATATGAGATTAAGTATTATAGTTAAAACCATAGCTATCAATATCATACCAAAATGGCAATTTAAAACATTGGTGTCTTGGTCTGATGATAAAGAGCATTCATCAAGAGCGGACGCCATAAGTTGAAACCCACTCTCAAAAAAAAAAAAAAAAAAAAAAAAAAACATTGATTAAATCAATGAACAATATAAATCAAGATCATTATAAAAGAAAATGTCGGATTTGCAGAATTGTTAGTTTTTAGAAAAATACCGAACCACCAGTATATAGTTTTATTCTAACTGTTTGGTTTTTTTTATTTATAATTTTTTATAATTTTCTACTATATTAATCAAATAATGAAATAATCATATTTCCTTCAATTTTTCATGGTTATTTATGGTATTTTAAGTATTCTGCTTTTAATCTTGAAGTAAATTGTCAAACTATCAATTAAAGTGTCAATTTTTTAGTCGTATATATACACACATACTAGCTTTATCATACACGCTCTGCGCAAGACTTTTTTTTTTTGGTCTAGTGTTATAATTTTTTTTTTAAAATTTTTGGATAAGTTTATTTTGAAGACATAGATTAGTAGAAGAGTGTCATATTTTGCAAGCATTTTAAATAGAATTGGAGATATATTTTTACTGGGTTGTCTTTAAGTTTTTTCCCTGTTAAACTTAAGTTTAGGGATATTTTTGAACCACATAAAAAAGTTCAACACAAAGAGAGAAATCATCTTATAAATAGTATAGATAAAATCCTATATTTGAATAATGTTTTTTTTTTTTTTTTTAGATACGATATAAAAATTAAACCTATGATGTCTGTTTTATAATGATTAATCTTTTTCATCATGCCAAAACACTAATTGGTTTTGGTGTAGAAGAGATTTAAACTCCAAATCTCTTATTTGATGACAAAAAAATTCCAAAAATTTATTTGTATTTATTTTTTCCAATTAATTTTAATGTATAGTATATATATAATTTTATAGTTTAACTTCCTTTTTTTTTTTTATTGTATTCTTTACTTTATTTATATATTTTAAAATAAATTCCATATTAATTCAATTATTGGACTTTTTTTTTTACTAGTCAACCTTGTACTTCTTTCTTGACAATTCAATAAATCAGCATTCGCTCTATTATGTAAGTTCTAGTTAGTTTAACTGGTAAACCCTCTAATGATTGAATAAGAGATCCGGAGTTTAATCGTCGCCTACACCAAAAACTGATTGGTATCTTGATCTGATAATAAAGATTAGGAGCGGACAACATAGATTAGAACTCTCTTAACAAAAAAGAAACATATTCCCTCCATTATGAATTCTGATAACTATGATCAAAACTTCTCTAAACTTCAAAAAGTCCATGTTTTAGGGAAAAACCATTTTAGGGTTGTGTATACAATTTTTTTATCCCCCAAGAATTACCTTCACACGTACGTCATCTCTTACAACTTACTATACAATTTCCATAGTTAAATCATTTTTGTTTTTTAGGTATAGCTACTGTACACTTTTTTTCAAGATAGAAGATTAACAAGAACTAACAATTTTTTTTTTTTTTTTGGCTTCTTTCACTTGATTATTATCAGAGAGGGGATTTCTTTTAATCTAAACACGTTGTAAATTAATTATTACTTTTTTTTTTAATGTAAACGACCATATGTTTTATTCATTTAAATACGTAAAGTCAGTAACCTAATATTCCATTTCCAGCCAAACTTGACTGTGTTTCAGTATTGAATGTGCTCAATTATTATTTGGCAACTTTGAAATTCAGGTATGTTAGCAGTTAGCCACACATTTGGAGATCCTTCGATCTAATATCTATGGATATTTTGAAAAAAAATAAATAAATGTAGTTCCGTGTTGGTTAGATTTTTTTTCATCTAATTCAATAATTTGCTTGATGTACTTATTAGATTTGCTCATAGCAGATTTTATTAGGTTGGGTTCCTTAATTATTAATGAATGGCCAATATTTATTTTAGGTTTCGTGCATGTCCTAGATAAACAAAAAAAAAAAAAAATCAATTGTCTCGTGGATAAGCAGAATTGCTCAGTTAGTTCAAAATCAAATCTCTTCTTTTCTAACTTGTTGTAGCTAGGTCTAAAAATTAAACCAAACAAACAAAATATTTTTCAAAATAATGATCTCTCACCATCTTGGGACTCACTCTTAATTACTAAACGTTTTACACACACGTGGAATTTTCCATGTTGTGAGTTTTGACATTATTTTACTGGGTAAAAATATGCCTAGACTTGCTGTAGTTTTATACTTTTATGTATATTTATTGACATCCTTTGTGCTTTAAAATTTTCTAATCACGTCTCCTATAGTATTTAACTGATCTAAATCAATTACATCAAAGTTCCATACATTGCTCATTACAATATTATTGGATTTAATTGAATTTAGTCAAATGAAATTAGAATAATCTGCTTTGGTAAATGAAACGAGAATAATAATTTGATATTGTAAGAGGTTATTTAATTAAAAAAAGAGATTTTTTTTTGGGAGGTACATGAGAGTTGTGCCTGAGCAAGTACATGGGACTAATTCCATTAATGATTTCACAAATTATTTGATTAAAACAATTGGATATCTTACTATAAGAATTTAGAATAACTGGATATTATTAGAATTTTTAAAAAGAAAAAATAAAAACCAAAACAAAACAATAGCACAGCTATCAAAACCATTATCTGGTTTTAATGGTCGATCAATACTATTTTACTCAATCAAGGACTTTCTCATGTCTTGCAAGGCAGGTATACTCCATATGTGGCTTCGATTGGTAGCAAAAGGTGGGTTTTATAGAGTTCTTGGATGCAAGATTTAATTTATCTAACACAATCTGCAAGCAAAAAATTAAAAAGTAAGAAAGACATACTTAATATTGATTGTCATAAAAAAAAAAAAATATATATATATATATATATATATTCAAGATAAATTATAAACTAACCTGATTGAAGACCAACTGAGCTATATTCATGCATTACCCTAAGAGTCTTCAACCAGGACATAATTTTAAACTCTGGTAAATCATTGATCCGATAAATCAATGTCATCTAACAAACAATCTCATAAGACTATATCAATGAAAATTTTCTAGTGAGAATAAAAGGTCCAAGAAGGTCTATTTATAATCAAAATTGCTTAGGAGTCATTACTCTTGACATCTATAAACACATATATGCCTTGTGTAAATGCTGGCATGCAAATAAAGAAAGGATAATCACAACTTTGATTTCTTAGCATAAACGTATGGAGCATTTATATTCTTTCCAGGTAAAATATATACTATGTAGGTAACATAAATGAAAGGGCTCCAACTATGTTACCATGTATAATTCTAAAACATTATCATATATTAGATTCCTTACCAAAATAAATTGTATGTATTTAATTTTTATTTTTATTTTGTTTGATAATTACAACAATAAAAGAAGAGAAATTTGAATCTTGAACGTCTTCATTAGAAATATCAAAAAGTTTCAGTAAAACAACAATACTCTAGACACATTTAATTAATTAAATTTTTTAATCTTGCCACTATATACATTGGTAATTTGTATCATCATGGATCATGAGAGATTAAATTATTGTTAAAATGTCAAAAGCATTGTAACTCAACTAACAACTCTTTGTATCATGAGAGATATATCCTTAGTTTAAATCCTCCTATGGTGTAACCCCACTATGTCTCCTCGTGTGGTTGTGGATACAGTTATTACTTCTTGGTAAAGAATATTAAAAACAAGTTAACGATTACCTAGTGTGGGGACAACACATCATACTAGCATCCCATTGTTAGCTTATAATCTGCACATGAAGGGTCAATAGTTATGTACTCAAATGTGGAGTTCACACCTAAATGTAGCCACAAAGTTCGTACGCTAGTTATGATTTATCATCATTTCTTCTAAATCACCACCAAACTCAACACTCTAATCAACACACATGAGAAGGGGGAATAACAATCACTCACTCATGCCCCATTTTTAAAATTAAAAGAATGATAAAGTTTGGCTACAAACTTGGTTATAGTACAAGACGAAAATGGTAATGTATCCACTTACTAAACCATACTTAAGTGATTGTATACTTTTTTTTTTTTTTTTGATAACATAAAAAGGGAGGTTTTTTTTTTATAATATATACCTCATGGTTTCATTTCTCTCTCATTGGTCTCTCTCTCTCACTAGCTCTCAAACCCAAGTCTTGGTACTTGTTATAAGTATTAATTCAAGCCATTGAGATACTACAGGAGCCGGTAAAATTTGTAGTCAAACTCTATATATTCTTAAAAAAAAATTATGATCTATGAATTTCTCCTAATAAAGAATTGTATTTGCCATCATTTAACATCCCTAGTCATAGAGCAAATATGCTGATATGTCTTTACTATAGATATATACTTTTTTTTTTGTTTTTGGGTTACACAAAGGGGAGGCATTTGAGCTTGGATTCTCTTAATACGAAGACTCACTACAAGAAAACTGAACAATTGCGGCGGGTGCAAAAACCGCCGCTATATGTCGCCTATTGCGGCGCTTTTTTGGCCCGCCGCTGTATATGAGATCTATTGCGGCATTCCATATGCCCGCCACAATAGCTCTAGTATTTTGCGGCGTACTACAGCAACGGGCTGATGACCCGCCGCAATAGACCTGTTTTAGCGACAATCAACTTAGATATAGCGGCGGGTCAATGAACCGCCGCAATAACTCAAGTATTTTGCGACAGACTACAGCGGCGGGTGAATGACCCACCGCAATATGTACTCCTTTTTGCGGCGGGTTGGACCGCCGCAATAGACATTTAAATTTCCCTATATTTTTTCGTCTTCCCATTTAAAGATCAAATAGTAAATTACACCTGATTGGCATGAAAATTGCCATGCATGTTAAGAACATATAGAAAATGTGATCTAACGGTTGGATTTTCAAAATTTAAATTCAACAATAAGTTATTAGTTTGTGTAACATTTTTTAGAGTTACATCAAGTGTAACTAGAACTCCACGATATATTTCTTAATTCGATGTGAATTTTGACAAATGTACCGTTAGATTACATTATCTTCATATATTTTTCATGCATACAAAATTTCAAGGTGATCAAAGATTAATAGTCATGTCATCAATCAATTGTTTAAATTCAAGTTTTTGTAATTTAAAATAACGCATAAAAGATGAGTTTAAAGATCAAATGGTAAATTACACCCGATTGGCATGAAAATTGGCATGCATGTTAAGAGCAAATAGAAAATGTGATCCAACGGTTGGATTTTCAAAATATGAATTCAACAATAAGTTATTGGTTGATGTGACATTTTTTAGAGTTACATCAAGTGTAACTTGAACCCAACCCTATATTTCTTAATTTGATGTGAATTTCGACAAATCTACCGTTGGATTACATTATCTTCATATATTTTTCATGCTTAAAAAATTTCATGGTGATCAAAGATTAATAGCTATATCGTCAATCAATTGTTCAAATTCAAGTTTTCGTAGTTTAAAATAAGGCATGAAAGATGAGTTTAAAGATCAAAGGGTAAATTACATCCGACTGGCAAGAGAATTGACATGCATGTTAAGAGCAAATAGAAAATGTGATCCAACGGTTGGATTTTCAAAATATGAATTCAACAATAAGTTATTGGTTCGTGTGACATTTTTTAGAGTTACATCAAATGTATCTTGAACCCAACCCTATATTTCTTAATTTGAAGTGAATTTTGATAAATCTACTGTTGGGTTACATTATCTTCATATATTTTTCATGCTTAAAAAATTTCATGGTGATCAAAGATTAATAGTCATGTCATCAATCAATTGTTTTAATTCAAGTTTTCGTAGTTTAAAATAAGGCATAAAAGATGAGTTTAAAGATCAAAAGATAAATTACATCCGATTGGCAAGAAAATTGACATGCATGTTAAGAGCAAATAGAAAATGTGATCCAACGGTTGGATTTTCAAAATATGAATTCAACAATAAGTTATTAGTTTGTGTAAAAAATTTTAGAGTTACATCAAGTGGAACTTGAACCCAACTCTATATTTCTTAATTCAATGTGAATTTTGACAAATCTTCCGTTAGATTACATTATCTTCAATGTGAATTTCTAATTTTTTTTTTTTACGTGAGTCTTTCTTTTTACTTTTCTTTGTATTGAAACTTAAAGTGAGTCCTTTTTTTATATATTAAAAAAATCTAAAATAAGGTCTAAAAGAAAAATTTATAATTATTTTTTGAATACAATACCCATCCAGCAGCCACTTCATATACTTCAACCCAAGCATTTCAGTCAAAAAAAAAAAAAAAAAAACCATCTGGACCAAAAAAACCCAAACAAGAAAACCTTCACCGATGAGCTCCGTTGAGCCAACCGTCGCCGATGAAGCTCAACGGCGACGCTTCGGCGAGCTAAATCGTCGCCGTTGAGCTTCATCGGCGACCTAACGCTCAACGGCGACAGTTCAGCGTCATGATCGGTGAGCTAAAGCATCGCGGTTGCGACGCTTAGCTCGTCGGTTCGCGACGCTGAAGCTCGCCGATTGCGACGCTCAGCTCGCCGTTGAGCTTCATCGGCGAGCTGAAGCTCAACGACGACGCCGATCGCGACGCTTGTAAAAGTCCCAGAAAATGACGCTCAACGGCGACGCCAATCGCGACGCTTGTAGCAGATCTTCCAGTGGGTGGGATAGTTGATGTACCGTTAGCACAAACTGGTGAAGGCATTGCTGAATGTGAACTTCTTAAATGGTTTGTGCAGGAGGTGAGTGAACGAAGCTAATTGTTTGTGTTTATGTCTTTACATTTATTAGCTTCTACCTCTTCTTCACCTTTCTTTTTTTTTTGCTAAGTCTTTTTATTTATTTCTTGATGTCAGCTCAATGATTGGTTGTAATTGTCAATAGCTGATGGCTTTTTCATTGTATTCCTTGTTCAAAATTATTGATACTCTCTTCCCTCATTTTCAAATTCTCAGTAGTATATTTGTGTATTTCAGGATGCTTATAGATGTAAAGTTCTTTGTTGTTTTTGGTTTGAGTTTTGTTTGCCAAGATTTTTCTTTGGTCTATCAAACATGTATTATCAAGAATACTATCTATTATCAGATATTGGTTTTGGCTTAAGCTTTAGCATTGATTTTGATATGCTTAAAAGTGGTTTGTCGAATTGATTTCTTAGCTTGTTCGTGCTGGTTCAGATTTCCTGGTTTCGTTTGCTTTCGATTATTATTATTTTTTTTTTGTGGGATTTGAATTTTGAATTTTAGGGTATTGGAAAAAGATTACTGGAGGAGTATCCAGATTTATGCCACGCTTTTTTGAATTTGTTGTAAGTATTCTATTCTATTCTATTCCTGACTTTCTTTCTTAATTCTTGTTTGTTTTAGGCATTTTTATTTGTAAATATGTTTAGGTAAATGTAATATATTTGATTGAGTTTTTATTTTTACGGTTTCTGTTCAATGTGTTTCTTTTTTTCTTTTCTTTTTTTTGATAAACTGTTAAATGTATCGTTGATATGTATAATTTTCATAATTGGAGTACACCACTTTTGGATGGTGTACTTAGTTATTTGCCTTGTCCAACTGAAGTCAGTAGCTATGCTCTTGGCCAAAGTAAGAATGAAGAGAAGGTATTGGGCTGATGAAAATAAATTTTTGTTCTCAATCTTCTGTACTTTCATCTCTTATCTAAAAAATATTTTGTACAATCATCTGTTTTATAACTTGACTGAGGAATTGATATATTTTATTCTCGTAAAGGTCACATTGTCTGGAAGTCCAGATGGGCCTCTTATGGTGTTAGCATTTAAATTGGAGGAAGGGTGCTTTGGTCAGTTGACATATCTGAGGTATGCCTGTCTAGGAGGTATATTTTCATTTTCTTGATAGTCCAACTATCTTATTATTTCATTCATGTAGTGGCAATGTTTGTACTCAGACATGTACTGCAAGGTGACCAAGCTTCTATTTTTATCTGATTGCAATGCTCGTTATTATGGTTCAATATGGTAAGACATGTTGTATGTGTGTTATGCACTTGTGCTTTTATGAATGATATAATCTGGACAATTACATCCATTAAATTTTGAAAAATAGTTATATTTTGTTAATGAATTTTCCGGCATGCCCATTTTATCATGCTATCAGCGCTTTGATACTGATTGAATTTCTAAATTAAATTTAATAGTTAAGGATATATTATCTTCCTAGTACAGATTCCTCGCTTGGTTTGGATGCATTCTGATGAGATGGAGGTTAGTTTTGCTTTGACATTCATCTTAGTAATTAATTCTAATGATATGATTGAGATTTTTTTTATACATGAAATCAAATTTTGCGAACCAACTATCTCTACAATGTCTTCTACCTGTCCCCATGCTGTGGCTTAGGTGGTAAAGGGGTAGGGGTGAAGTTGGGGTAGGTTGCACTCTAATCTTTCAGAACAAAATAATATTTGTGTTAAATTAATAGATTGGGGTTTCAAGTCATATGTTTTCTATCCAAACTAATTTACTCTTTTTCTTCTTCCTTCTTGGGTTTGTGTTGTTGATTTTCTTTTTTATATCTACAGGATATTCAAGAGGCACATGCTGGGCAAATAGTTGCTGTATTTGGTGTGGATTGTGCATCAAGTCCCACTTATCCCTTTGCACTTGTGTACACAATAATTTATGTTTCTGTGTTGTTTTCCATAATTGTCTGAATAGAATGGGGGTCGAAGTGAGAAGTGAGGAGCTAGTGCAAGTTGAAGTTTCTAAAAGTGAGAGAAAAATATCAAAATGGACATTCAAGCCCATGACCTCTAAGTAAAATGACATTCCCTATAGTTTGCAACTGAGATGTCTAGGGTTCGAGTCTCCCTTCCCCGACTTGAAATGTATGAAAATAATAATGGTTTTCAGAATGGGTATAATTACTTAGACTGCTAATATTTGAGATGAGGGCATGAGGCTTTGAAACCTGATGATTATGACTTTTTTTTTCTAGTTGCTTTTTTCTTTTTCTTTTCTGATTTTTCTCAACTTATGCATTTTTTGTGTGATTAGGATATACATTTACTGATGGGTCAGTTAAATCCACAATGACTTCTATGAATGTCCCTAAGCCAATGATGTCTTTAGCTGTTCAACCAGTTTCAAAAGATTCAGGAGGACAAGTGAGTGGTTTGTTTAAGTGTGCCTATATGTGTGCATGTTGTATTTGTTAGTGTCCAATGTTACATGACAATCTTCTTGTTTTCTTTTTTGATAGTTTTCAAAGGCTTTGAATCATTTTCAGAGAGAGGATCCTACTTTGCGTAAGTATAAGTTTTCATGTAGATTGTTAGATTTGGTTCTCCATTGGGAAAAACTAGACTTTGGTTAAGTTACTTATAACCATGACTTGGTGCAGAAACCTTAGCTATTACTTAGTCCTAAAATTTTTTCTTTGCTTGATTAGTAATGTGGGACTATATGTCTTTCAAGATGAATATCTTAGGACTTTATATATTTACGCTATACTAGTTGGAAAATAGTATTGGCAAGTTTGTCTGCCTTGCAATTTGTTTTCTTCTGCGTAAAAGAAATTAACAGTTTTTATGTATCCAAAATTTTAAATCACAGTTGTGTGTTGCCCAAGTGCTCAGGGACATTTCAAAAGTTTTAGATTATTACTGTCTTCTGTGATATTTTGCATTTAATTTCATAATTAGATATCAAGGTAAGATTATGTAGACCTGTCTTGGCTTCTGTCTTCCATCATAATTGTTGGCCTTTCTCCCTGAGTACACCACCGCTGTACTTAGTTTTGTTTTTTTTAATAAAATTTTCGTTACTTATCAAAAAAAAAATTGTTGGCCAACTTATGCTTGAATTATATGGAACTCAAAGCACCTTGTTATGTAAGGATGCTTTCTACATGACTAAAGGTTGAGGGTAAACTTACAAGTTTGACATGGATATGCTACAAATTACACAAGGGATTTCCCTTTTGTTAAAATGAATTTTATTTCATAATCTTTAAAAACAATATAAGATATGTTGTTTTGAGAACGTTTTAGAATTTTATTTCACACTTTAGAATTTTGATTATAGTATTAGATTAATTTCAGCGGTTATTTTATTCAAATGAACACATCTTTTTTTTGTTAATTTTAAGATGGTGGTTATAGACAATGTTATGTATTTGATAATATATTTCTATGTTAATATTACATTAGTTTCAAGACATTTGTGGTGTTGTTAATTAATTACATTTGTGGTATTGTGTTAGTAGAGCTAAAACTATTACAGGTCTTTTGTAACAGGTTTGTGAACCATTTATTTACTAGCAAGTAGCAGTTTTAAAACCCATTAGGAAAAAAAAAAAAAAAAAAAAAAAAAAAAAAAAAAACCTATAGCGGCGGTCAAAAAGCGCCGCTAAAGGTTCACATTTTACGTTTTAAATAAATACCTATAGTAGCGCTTATCGCCTGCCGCTAAAAGTACATTTAGGTGTTTTGATCAATTGTCTATAGCGGCGCTCTTTGCCCGCCGCTAAAAGTTAGTCCCACGAATTCTGAAGACATATTGCGACGGTTTTATGCCCGCCACAATAAACCTTCACCCGCCGCTAAAAGGTACATCTATAGCGGCGCTTTTCGTGACCGCAGCAATCAACCTATAACGGCACTGCAGCACTGACAGGACGACCTGCCGCAATAGCACCCGCCGCTATAGGTCGAATCTACCTTTAGCAGCGGTTTTTGGGGCTTTAGCGGTGGTTCTGGACCGCCACAATAGCCCTTTTTCTTGTAGTGACTGCACAATACTCTTGAGCTACAATACTTTGAGTTGTATATTAGCTTTTTTCTAATTGTATTTTTTTTTTTTATAATCTTTGTCTAATTGTCTTTTATTGCATACACAATAGGTTGATTACACGAGAATTTGTATTTGCCATCACTTTAAATCTCTCTTCTTTTATGTAGAAGTATGATAAGTAATAAATGTCATTAACATGTGGGTTCAATATCCAAACAAAATTGATTCAAATCCCAATGCCTTGGGCAAATATGTTGGATATGTTATTACATAAGTTTTTGCCTTTGCATTAGACATAAAGTTCTCATGTCCATATGTTTAAGAGAGAAATGGAGACTAGAGATGCGTGTGAGGAATAGACTCTCATTACACTTTTCTCTAATTTTGGATGAATTTGATTGTGGGGATCGTTCGACTAATAGGCCTATAGGATTCAGAATGAGTTCAGGATTGTTGGGCCAGTGGCCCATCGGAGGCCATATACCCATCCGAGGACACCATGGTCCTCGGCAGAACGCGTCCGAGGACGATCGCGTCCGAGAACGATCAGGACATGGTCTCATTGCGATCAGATCTCAGAATTCAGTCATCTCAAAGGGTAGAGTAGCTGACTAAAGATGAAAGAGATAAGGCAAACAAATATCTGAAGCTACAGCTACCTCCGCATTAATGACCTCTCAACCAACTCTCTGGCCGCATTAATGTGGAGGTGATACCTGAACAGTGGGGAAGCAGCCTTACAGCTGCCTATAGGAAGTTCCAGGAGGTACCAGATGGGACAGAAAGAAATCCTCCGAACCCAACCTACACGTGTGCGGCGAGGATGGAGCGCAAAGGGAGATATATAAACTGAAGGAAGAACATGAAAAGGGGGGGATCGGACAGAAAAAAGAAAGAAAAAAGAATAAGAGACGAAAAGTAGAGAGAAAAAAGGGAGAAGAGAAAGAAGGATTGGTATTAGTCACTAAGGGGGAATATCCGGAATATCAACTGAAAAATCTTGAACGTTTATGAAATTGAGTCTTGGGAGGTTAGATTACAGTTAGCCTAGTTCTTTACACCCACGCTCTTAAAATCATATTGTTTGGGCCTTTCACGTACGAACCGGATACTATTTTGGTTCGGTACTAAATCTCGTCCTTACAATTGGCGTTGTCTGTGGGGAGAACTTGTGTTAGCTTTTGTAACCTCTAATACAACATTTTCAATGGAAGGAGTGGAACTGCGTCACCCCGCAGCGGGGCTGCATCAGGGTGATATCAGCCCGCATCAGGCAGAATCAAGGAGCTCTCAGCACGGTGGTCCTCGAAGAGGTCCCGAACAGAGGGAAGTCCAGGAGGGGAGTATACATACTACTCACACCATGAGAACCCGTACACGCGGGAAGAGTCACGTTTCCCACGTGAATCATGATGGAGATTTGCAACATGAGATTGCGGACTTGAAGAGAGAGTTGCGCCATGCACGACGGGAACGTTCACCACCTCGCCTTGAACTATCATCCGGGGAGTCGGATGAAACTAGTTACAGGCGAAGGTCGAGGACTCCGCAAAGCGAAACTTTCTCCTACGAAGAGGAGCGTCGTCATAGGCGTAGGCGTAAAAGTCCCACTAGCAGGGGCTTGGGAAACGATGCGATGAACAAAGCATTGAGTCAGATTTCCAAATCACCATTTACAACAAGCATAGATGACGCTACCCATCCTCGGCGGTTTAATCAACCTACGTTCTCTCTGTATGATGGCCACTCGGATTCGATGGAACATGTAAGTTATTACAGCCAGAAGATGGCTATTCATTCCAGGGATGATGCTCTGATGTGCAAGATTTTTCCATCGAGTTTGGGTCCAACGGCGGTGAGGTGGTTCAATGGCTTAAGGGCCAATTCTGTGGGATCCTTCAAAGCACTGACCCAGGCTTTTGGCGCTCGCTTTATTACATGCAGCAGAACTCCCTTGCCTCTGGGCTCCTTGTTGACTTTGTCTATGTGAGAGGGTGAGACTCTCAAGAGCTACTCGGACAGGTACTGGGAAATGTTTAACGAGATAGGGGGGAAGAATGACGCTGTGGCTATAACCACTTTCAAAGCCGGTCTCCCAGCTGACTACGACTTGAGGAAATCTTTGACGGGCAAACCAGTCACCAGTGTGCGCCAGCTGATGGATAGAATAGAGAAGTACAAGAGAATAGAGGAGGATCAACATCAAGGGAAGGGAAAGGCCAAAGTGATCCCCCAGGAGAGAAGGGATTTCAGGTCGGATCATTTTAATAATAATCGACCAAGGAGGGACTTCGCTGGGCAGTCGGCCTCGGCGGATGCCCAGGCCGTTAATGCAGTGTTTCGGGAGCCTGTTCAACAGGTCTTGGAGAAGATAAAGGATGAGCCATTCTTCAGATGGCCGAACAGGATGGCGGGAGAGCCTACAAAGCGCAACCCGAGTTTGTTTGCCATTACCATCAAGACCATGGTCACACGACAGACAACTGTAGGAATTTATGGGACCATTTGGAGCAGTTGGTCCGAGAAGGGAAATTAAAGCAACTCTTGCACCATTCAAGCGGAAGGGCGAGCCAGGCAGGTTCTGAGGTGCGGGGGGATGCCTCGTCAAGGCTACCCCGGGGAACGATCAATGTCATCTTTGCGGCCCCGGGAAGGACTGGCTCTTGCCCCACAAGAGTGTCGTCGGTGTCCCGGTTCCCCGCCGAGGATCGTTCTCAAGCATCGAAGAGAGCCAAGAGGCGTGTCCCTTTGATTTTGGGTTTTTCAGATGAGGATTTAATTGGAACTATACAACCCCATGAGGATGCCTTGGTGGTCACGCTGAGGATTGGTGGGTACGATGTCCGAAGAGTGATGGTTGATCAGGGGAGCGCGGCGGATGTGATGTATCCGGATTTGTACAAGGGGCTATGTTTGAAACCGGAGGACTTGACGACCTATAATTCCCCTCTAGTCAGTTTTGAGGGGAGATTGGTCATTCCTATGGGGCTAATCAGGTTGCCCGTACAGTCAGGCACGGAGGTGGTGGAGGTGGATTTTATTGTCGTAGATGTTTATTCTCCATATACGGCCATCTTGGGCAGATCTTGGCTTCACGCACTCAAAGCAGTTTCGTCCACCCTACATCAGAAGGTGAAGTATCCATCCGGAGACCAAGTGCTGGAGATAGTAGGGAACCAAGCGGCTGCTCGGTAATGCCAAGTAGCGGCCATTCAGCATCGGCCAGAGGCAGAAACCTCGGCTACAGCCGATAATGAGTCATAGCAATTAAAGCCCCCAGCGTCGGATTTAGGCATACTAACCAATGGGGTGGAGTGTGAAGATCTGGAAAAGGTGATTGTCGCTGATGATCCAGAAAAATTCTTCCGGGATGGGGCTAAGCTGCCTCTGCAGGAGAAGCGAGTTTGCTAGAGTTCCTCCGAGCCAATGTGGACATCTTTGCATAGGACCCGTATGAAGCCCCAGGAGTAGACCCAAGTTTCATTTGCCACCGGCTCAACGTGAACCCTGCCATTCCCCCTAGGAGACAAATCCCTCGGCGACCATCGAAAGAGCATGCCGAGGCAGTTAGAAGTGAAGTCGCCAAGCTAAAACAGGCTGGGGCTATTAAAGAAGTTTTTTATCCCCAGTGGCTGGCTAATACGGTGGTAATAAAGAAGAAAACAGGGAAGTGGCGAGTGTGCGTTGATTTCACCGATCTTAATAAGGCCTGCCCTAAAGATCCGTTTACTATGCCCAAGATTGACCAGTTGGTGGATGCAACCGTGGGCCACCCTAGGATGAGTTTCTTGGATGCCTTTCAAGGATATCACCAAATACCGCTGGCCGTTGATGATCAGGAAAAAACCGCTTTCGTGACCCCGATTGGGAACTACCATTACAAGGTGATGCCCTTCGGTCTCAAAAACGCAGAGTCTACCTACCAACGCATGATGATGAAAATGTTTGAGCCACAGCTGGGCAGAAGTATTGAAGTTTATATTGATGACATGGTGGTGAAAAGCAAGGTAGTGACTGAACATTTGGAGGACCTTACTAGCATCTTCGGGATATTAAGAGAGCATAAGTTGCGCCTGAATGCTTCGAAGTGTTCCTTTGGTGTAGGTTCCGGGAAATTCTTGGGGTACATGGTGACCCATAGGGGAATTGAGGTGAACCCAGATCAGATTAGGGCCATTAACGATTTGCAAGCGCCTCGAAATCCAAAGGAAGTCCAGAGGTTGACGGGGATGACTGCTGCGTTGAACGGGTTCATCTCCAGATCGGCTGAAAGGTGTCGTCCTTTTTTCCGTTTGTTACATAAGTGGCAGGGATTCGAATGGACCGAGGAGTGCGCTGAGGCGTTCCAGCAATTGAAAGACTATTTATCCAAACCGCCTATCATGTCTAGCCCTGAAATGGATGAGGTGTTGTATGCCTATTTGGCGGTAGCTCCTCACGCAGTCAGCTTCGTTTTGATGCGAGAAGACAGTGGCGTCCAGAGGCCGGTTTATTATGTGAGTAAATCCCTCCATAAAGCCGAGGTGAGATATCTGTCGTTAGAGAAGGCCATACTAGAAGTCGTTCATGCAACACGTAAACTTCTGCACTATTTTCAAGCTCACACTGTAGTTGTCTTGACCCAATTGCCTCTCAAATCCATACTTAGAAGTGCTGACTATACCGGCAGAGTTGCCAAGTGGGGAACGATTCTGGGTGCTTTTGACATCAAATACATGCCCCGCACCTCTGTGAAGGGTCAAGTTCTTGCCGATCTGGTAGCTGAATTCGCTGAGTGCCCTGAGGAAGTTAGTAGGAATCAAGATCACATGGATGAAAAATCGGTTGGCGTAATATCCGCTCCAGGAGGGCCGGTATGGAAGGTATACGTGGATGGGGCTGCAAACCAACGGGGAGCTGGATTGGGATTGATTCTGATATCTCCCGAAGAGGTCATCATCGAGAAGTCGCTGAGACTAGGGTTCTCAGCTACTAACAATGAATCAGAGTATGAAGCTCTGATAATGGGAATGACTATGGTCCATAAAATGGGCGGAAAGGCGGTGAAACTGTTCTCGGACTCAAAGCTGGTCGTTGGCCAGGCGATTAGAGAGTTGGAAGCCAGAGACCCAAGGATGCAAGGGTATCTGGACCGGGTTAGGCATATGCGAACAGAGTTCGAATCTTTTGACGTATTACACATTCCACGAGGTGAAAATACCCACGCAGACTCCTTAGCGACCCTTGCCACCTCCTCAGTACGAAGTTTCCCTCGGGTAATTATTGTCGAAGACTTGCATACTCCCGCTTCCCCAGAAAAGGGAGTTTGCCAAATTCGTCAAGCTAGTCTGACGCCATGCTGGATTGACCCTATTTTAAAATTTCTCGACGATGACGTGTTGCCCGAGGATAAGGTGGAAGCTGAGAAAATACGAAGGAGAGCGCCTCGGTACTGGTTATCCGAGGATAAAAGGCTATATAGACGGTCCTTCTCTGGGCCATACTTGCTCTGCGTGCCTCCTGAGACCGCAGAATCAATCCTGGAAGAGTTGCATAAGGGCATTTGTGGAAGCCATACCGGAGGAAGGTCCCTGTCATGCCGAGCACTAACACAAGGTTATTGGTGGCCAAATATGCAGAAAGAGGCGCAAGAGTACGTTAAGAAATGCGATCAGTGTCAAAGATATGCTCCGAATATCCACCAACCCGGGGAGTTCTTAACCCTCTTTCAAGCCCTTGGCCCTTTGCACAATGGGGACTGGACATTGTCGGCCCTTTTCCTAAAGCTATAGGAAACAAGAAGTACCTGCTGGTCGGCACAGACTACTTTACTAAATGGGTTGAAGCTGAGCCCTTGGCGAACATCCGGGACGTAGATGTGAAGAAGTTTGTCTGGAAGAACATTGTTACGCGATTTGGAATCCCTCAAGCTCTTGTTTCGGACAATGGGCTCCAGTTCGATAGCAATGCCTTTAGGAAATACTGTTCAGAACTGGGAATAAGAAACAGATATTCCACTCCAGCTTACCCGCAAGGCAATGGGCAGGCTGAAGCTGTTAACAAGGTCATTGTCAATGGGCTTAAGAAGAGACTAGACGACGCGAAAGGAAAATGGGTGGAAGAACTACCGCATGTGCTTTGGACGTATCGAACAACACCCCGACGTTCAACAGGAGAAACTCCCTTTTCCATGACCTATGGGGCCGAGGCCGTTATTCCCCTGGAAACTGGATTTCCGACATTGAAGACCAGTGCATTCTCTTCTAGCAACAATGATGCAATGTTGGAAAAAAGCCTAAACCTGATTGAAGAACGAAGGGAGAGCGCGATGGTACGGCTAGCTTACTACCAGCACAAACTCAAGCAGTGCTACGATAGCAATGTGAGGATGAGGCCGTTAGCCATAGGAGATCTGGTGCTGAGAAAATTCCTGGAGGCCACTAAGAATCCAAATTGGGGAAAACTGGGACCTAATTCGGAGGGACCATACCAGATTACTTCTGTAGCAGGAATAGGGGCTTACTATCTAGAAGACTTGGATGAAAAACCTGTACTCCATCCTTGGAATGTAAATAATCTCAGAATGTATTATTACTAGTAAAAGAAGTTTCAATTCAGATTTTCTCTTTTAAACTTACGTCGAATATGCATCCTGTAAATTTCGCATCCTGTCATATCATACTGAATTGTTAAACAGAAACTAAGTTATGTCAGGTCCTCGGATCGCAAACTTAGTGGAAATTAACATCCTATCATACTGAATTGTTAAACAGAAACTGAGTTATGCCAGGTCCTCGGATCGCAAACTTAGTAGAAATTAACATCCTATCATACTGAATTGTTAAACAGAAACTAAGTTATGCCAGGTCCTCGGATCGCAAACTTAGTGGAAATTAACATCCTATCATACTGAATTGTTAAACAGAAACTGAGTTATGCCAGGTCCTCGGATCGCAAACTTAGTGGAAATTAACATCCTATCATACTGAATTGTTAAACAGAAACTGAGTTATGCCAGGTCCTCGGATCGCAAACTTAGTGGAAATTAACATCCTATCATACTGAATTGTTAAACAGAACTAAGTTATGCCAGGTCCTCAGATCGCAAATTTAGTGGAAATTAACATCCTATCATTCATACTGAATTGTTAAACAGAAACTAAGTTATGCCAGGTCCTCGGATCGCAAACTTAGTGGAAATTAACATCCTATCATACTGAATTGTTAAACAGAAACTGAGTTATGCCAGGTCCTCGGATCGCAAACTTAGTGGAAATTAACATCCTATCATTCATACTGAATTGTTAAACAGAAACTAAGTTATGCCAGGTCCTCAGATCGCAAACTTAGTGGAAATTAACATCCTATCATTCATACTGAACTGTTGAACAGAAACTAGGACATGTCAAGTCCTCGGACCGTAAACTCGGTAGAAATCGACCTGCTAAGTGGTGTATCGAATTATTAAATGTCAAATAGAGCGGTGATGAGCTTTTTAAATCATAAGCTTGGTGAAAATAATGCCCTATGAATATTCATTAAAGAGTCAGAAAGAGAAAGCCCCGAATGCACGATTGGCGTATAATGAAAAAGGTGATTGGGATATACCCATACAAAATTACGACGACAAAGTAAGTACGGGTGAAAATAACTTAGGGTCATCAGAATGATAAGAAGCTAAACGAGAAAGTACTCCATTAAATGTCTAGTCAAAGTTACAAAACAGTTTCTGCTTTTTTACTTTTTGGTAATATCCCCAGTTGATTGAACTGTGGAGTCCAATTCTTGTTGAAAACCTTGTGAGACCGTCTCTGCCTTTGAAGCAGTGGTGGGTTTGTTGGGGGAGGCTCCTGGAGGGGAATTGCGAGGCAGAGCCTCCTCGTTAGGGTTAATAGCTGGGGAAGGGGTATCAGCCTGGTACGATTGAGGCGCTGAAGAGCGTATCGCTTCAGGGTAATATACGTTCTCTGGCTTACGTAGTTCCGATGAGGCTTCGACCCCAGCACGGTCTAGAGCCTCATTCCAGGTTCTCGCGCAGAAGATGCGGCACACCTCCGGAACTTCGGCTCTGAGGGCCTTCTCAGTTTCAGCTATCCCAAGTTCATAGCCCCTCTGCTCGGCTTCATTCATCGCCTGTTCGGACTTGATTTTCGCTTTCTCGGCTTGTTCTTTGAGCTTTTCAGCTTTCTCCCTTAGCTTCTGAGTCTCTTCCAGATGCTTCTTAAGAACAAGAACTTGCTCCTGAGTCTTCTTCAGCTCGGCATTCGCTTCGCGCAGAAGCTTTGCTTGTTCCTCGGTCTGCTTTCGGTAACCTTCTGATGTCAATTCAGCATTCTTGCGAGCTTCTTCTTCGACCTGTAGTTTTTTCCTTGCGGCGATTAAATCCTGTTCAGATTTGGACAAGGTTTGTACAGCCGTTGCCCTTCTTTTCCTTTCACCATCTAGCTGGTTGGAGCAGGCATTGAGCATCTCGTCGAGCTTGAAAGTATTTTGGATGATCTGTAAGAAACGGGGTGTGAATTAGCGTCCTAGATAATGAAAAATGCGCATTAGTAAGCAGCAGTCGCACAATGAAACAGTGTAAAAAACGATATCTTACCATGCCCAAATATCGTTTATTGTCAAGGATGAGTTGATTCTTCCGCACCTTCTTTATCTCGGCCATATCCTTTGGGAGCAATAAGGCCTCCTCTATGGCCGAGGCTACATGACACCCAATGCCGCCGTTGAAGTCCCTTATAGAGGCATCGTCTCGCAGGGGCTCCCCACCGAGCATAGGAGCTGGCAGCCACGCCTGTGAATCGGGGCGTGGGGAATCGAATTTCTCTTGACCCCGCGTAGCGGCGTGCCTAGTTTTCTGCTGCTTTGCAGCTCGTTGGACATCCTCCTCTCGAGTGGGGTGAGATTTACTTGCATCTATCACCTCCTTACCCTTCTGTTCTCTGCGCTTTTCTTGCTCGGCAGCACTGGTCGGCGTTGGTTGCGGAGAATATAGAGGAGGGTGGCGAGGAACTGTAGGAGGAGACCTGGCTGGAAGAGATGAAACCAGGGATGGTACTGCTTGGGCAGGTGCCGCCTCTCCCTGTTGACCTTCCATCAGCTCCATTAAACTTTTCTGGGGTTTCCTGTGTACCCCCATCTCGTCAGAACTTTCCTCGGGGCTTGTGGGCTGATCGAGAATCTCTAAGTCGTCCGGGGATTCAGACACTGTTACAACGATTTCCTTGTTTTTTCCCCTTTTCCTTTTTCTATTGGTTCCCTTTTTCTTGAACGAAGATGAGGGTAAAGAAGGCCCCGCCGAGACGCTGGCCACGGGAAGAGGCTCTGTGAGAGGTGTGTGTTTGGGAAGTGGGATACCCTCTGGAACAACGAACCCTTCGTAGGCAACACTGATACGGCGAAGCCGAGGATCGCGTGCCCTAATCACGTACTTCGGCGCCTGAAAGCCAAAAGAAAGGGGGGTGTAGCCAAGAATTAAATGTGCTGCCCGTAGCTGACCATCAGGCTCGTTCACGTATATTTCGGCTTTCAATAATCTGTCTAGGCTCGCTTTATTGACTAATCTGAGATTGGACTTCGTGTAGCGTCTATCTGCAAAACCATCAATTTTAAAGTTAAATTTGCAAAACCCGAAAATAATAAAGGTAAGAAAACTGTGTTCACGTGCTAAGTGGCATAGGTCTGTAACTTTGTACCCACCTGGTGTTCCTTCTACTGTCGGGCAAGGTAGACCATCATGCCATTCACCAGAAAAAATAAGGAAATCCTCCTTTAAGTACTTATTTGAAGTAGGGAGGCACTGAATTAGCCTCACTGCAGGATATCTCGACTTGAGATAATAATCCTGGTCAGCTAAGCAGTGAAGGCTGTATACCCAATTCACGTCGTGATGGGATAGGTTTAGACCCATTCTCTGATTCAAAGCGTCTATACTCCCCAGAACCCTAAACATATTGGGAGCGCATTGGGTGGGAGATAGCCTAAAGAAATTAAGATAACCCCTAGTGATACTGCCCATGGGGATGGTCATCCCGCCTTCAATAAAGGCGATCATGGGGATAACCACCTCCCCAGTTTGCCTGGCGTCAACCCACTCCCTTTGGGCTGCATACCTCATCCCTACCGTAGGTGGGATATTGTACTTAGAGCGGAAGTTTCTAATACCCTCCTCGGAGTCAACAAGACGCCGAAAGGGATTCCTCTGTTTCCCCATTTTTCTAAAGAGACTTAGTAGAGAAAAAAAAAAAAAAAACCTTTTGGTGTAGAAAAACAAGGGCAAAAGCTTCAAGATGACTTACAGGTTCAAAAGAAGGACCTCGGACAACGTAAGATTATTTGTAGTCGCCAGGAGAACAGTGAAGACTGGAAGAAGGCAGATTCAATGTATAAACTTTGGAACCACGTAACCATTAAGGACAAGGTGCAGGTTCAATTTGGGAGCTCCTTTATAGTCATGTAAAGGTTGTGAGCGGTAAAATTCCCGCTCACAGAACAAGAGAAGCCCCCTACCGTTAGATTTGGATCTCACCGTCGAACGTGGGAGACAAGGGAGTTGTCAGAATTTAATGCTACCAAAACCGGAGTGCTGAAGCGTCAGGGGCATGCCCCAAAACGCGCACAGGTGCAGGCTTATGACGTCAAAATCCACATTTTCTCCTGAAGAGTCGAAAAGTAGGATTTTGAGGGGCTATTGTGGGGATCGTTCGACTAATAGGCCCATAGAATTCAGAATGAGTTCAGGATTGTTGGGCCAGTGGCCCATCGGAGGCCATATACCCGTCCGAGGACACCATGGTCCTCGGCAGAACGCGTCCGAGGACGATCGCGTCCGAGAACGATCAGGACGTGGTCTCATTGCGATCAGATCTCAGAATTCAGTCATCTCAAAGGGTAGAGTAGCCGACTAAAGATGAAAGAGATAAGACAAACAAATATCTGAAGCTACAGCTACCTCCGCATTAATGACCTCTCAACCAACTCTCTGGCCGCATTAATGTGGAGGTGATACCTGAACAGTGGGGAAGCAGCCTTACAGCTGCCTATAGGAAGTTCCAGGAGGTACCAGATGGGACAAAAAGAAATCCTCCGAACCCAACCTACACGTGTGCGGCGAGGATGGAGCGCAAAGGGAGATATATAAACTGAAGGAAGAACATGAAAAAAGGGGGATCGGACAGAAAAAAGAAAGAAAAAAGAATAAGAGACGAAAAGTAGAGAGAAAAAAGGGAGAAGAGAAAGAAGGATTGGTATTAGTCACTAAGGGGGAATATCCGGAATATCAACTGAAAAACCTTGAACGTTCATGAAATTGAGTCTTGGGAGGTTAGATTACAATTAGCCTAGTTCTTTACACCCACGCTCTAAAAATCATATTGTCTGGGCCTTTCACGTACGAACCGGATACTGTTTTGGTTCGGTACTAAATCTCGTCCTTACAGATGAGAAGTGGTAAGTTGTTATATATAACATGTACAGCTTATTTCATATTTTTTAAAAAAAAAAATTAAAACTTATTGTACAAAACTACAAATTAGTTAGGATGCCCACTTCGATGGACCTTAGTTTTATCTTCTTTCTTTATTTCTCTTTATTCTCTACAATTATGAAATACAAAAAAAAAAAAAAAAAACAAAAACAAAAACAAAAAAACCAAAAAAAAAAAAAAAAACTTGCAAACTTTACTTCATTAATTTCTTCTCGTTGTTCATCTTTGTATAACTTATTTACTTCAAAATTTGACACAATGCAAATTTCTTAATGTCTTCTAATTTACAATTTACACGCCTGGCATATATTTATTTTTTTGTAAAATATATACAAAATCACTTTGTGATTCTTTCATAAAATATGAAAAAATGTAACTTATAACACCCAGGTGATATTGTTTCATTACTAAACTAATAAAATATTCTTTAAAACAAAAAATAGGCTACTCATTTTTTTTTTTTTTCAGAGAGTTTCAACATATGGCATCCGCTCCTAATGATAGTTCTTTATCACCAGACCAAGACACTAATCAGTTTTTGGTATAAGCGGAGATTGAACCCCAAATTTCTTATTCAACTATCAGAGACTTTACCAGTTGAGCTAATTAGAACCAACACAATAAGCTACTCTTGTGATAATTAACACATATCCATATTAATTTCAAGTAAAAGAATATTAGAGGTAGGTTTTATGTTACACTCAAAATCTCAAGGGATTGGTTACAAGTTACACAATTAATGATTTACATATAAAATAGTATCATATGAGATTAAGTGTTATAGTTAAAACCATAGCTATCAATATCATACCAAACTGGCAGTTTAAAACATCAATTAAATCAATGAACAATATAAATCAAGATCAATTTAAAAGAAAATGTTGGATTTGCAGAATTGACGGTTTTTAGAAAAATACCAAGCCACGAGTATATAGTTTTACTAGTCGGAAACCCGTGCAACGCACGGGAACTTACCTATTTATAATAGACTAAAATAATTTTATAAAATTTTAAATTGATTATGAAACTATACTATTGCGTGAATTGCTCCTATCTCTTTGAGTTACAATTTGATGAATAAGCCATTGCTTGAACATGCAATGGGTTGCAAAAAATCTAGCTAACAAATTTAGATATTGAAAAAAAATAACTAAAAAATTCTAATGTTAAAACGTCCGAAAGTAAAAAAAAAAAAATCAGAAAATTTACTGGCACTGCCTAGAAATTATTGAAACAAAACAAAATATATATGACTACCAAATAGAGAAATATAAGAGAAAGATAGGTTACCTTCAAGAGAATAATCCATGGTTATAACAGTTGAAATTTGCTAAACTGTTTCAAATATTGCAAAAAATTGAACCCAAAAATTTAGATGGTCAAACTTTCAAAAGACAATAAAATTAAAAATCAAAAGATTCAGAACCTACAAATTATAAAAACAAAACAAATAAAAAAGTCATTATTGCGAGACAATTTTAGTAAGGATGGAAAGTTTTTCTAAGTTTTTTTATCCAATTCTTCCTAATTGATGAAAAATTTGGTTCAAACATTGTCAAACACTTTGAAGGTGCAAATAATATAGGCTTCCAACATAATCTTTAATTATTAAACAAAGAAGCATGACACCATAAGAGAAAACATAAGATAACATATCGTGCATATACCTTACTCCATAGTTGTGAAAAAATATCCACACAAAAGGAATTGAAAACTTGTACAACAAATGCAATAAGCTACTTTTGATGTGAGACAACCTAACATACGTCTCCATAAGGTAAAACTTAAGGTTATATAATCTAAAATAATATAGAATATAACATCTTTGAACCACACAAAAAGTTAGCAAACTTACTACAATACTTGTAGTTATACTATATATTGTAAAGTACTACTCTATCGCCAATGAAAGTCATGTAAAATCTCATGGGGCCTAGAAGAACAGACAGCCGCAAGGTCACCTCCACCAGACACAAAACAAAAGCAAAAAAAAACTTATTCACAAAAAAAGAGAAAAAGCAATAGCAAGCGTACTAAAAAAATTGAAATTTAGGGTTTTCTCTCTTAGTAGAGACGGACAAGGGAGATTGCTTTAGCGTTTTCAAAGATTTTGTCTTATATATATATATATATATATATGAGACTCCTGTTAGGACTTTCTCACTATTTAGTTTTAAAAATTAAAATTTTTTTAAATTAAAATTGTAGGGGATGGATTTGGGTGCCCAGGCCCAGTATGCAGGCGATTCTGGCCCAAAAGACCCTCAACAATGAATTTGTAGAGAGTGGGTCGAAAAACTAGGTCTTGACAGAATGAACGTAATTGTTAGTAAGCCATACAACCATTTGGACGTGGGGGTGTTTTATTAGGTTTTCTGGGATAACAGTTCATGGAACAATAACTTAGGCTTTGTTTACAGAATTTCTCCTTCTTTCTCTTCCCTTTTCCTTACTTTTTGCTCTCCAGCTTCCGATCCCCTGATCATGGGGGTTTTCTTCTCTTATATAGCATCCTTCGAATGATAATGGCCCTACACTTATTGATCATCTGGGCCTCTACTTGAGTGCTTGTCCCATAGGACATCATCCTCCTTTTCTGTGAGTTGCACTGGCCAAGATAATACTGTTCTCCTGTCCTCTCCACATTAATGCGGCTGGAAAAGTAGCTTCCTTGCATTTAATGCAGCAGTTGTGGTTGCCCCCCCTGAGCGTCTAGCATTTCCCTTCGATTTGGGACGATTTCCCACTATGTGAAGGGTGTGTGTTGGACTCCCATTTGATGTGTCCGAGGAGACACTCCTCCTCGGACGCCTCTTAAACAGGCCCGGCCCGGCCCAACAGGGTTGGGCTAGAAGCCCTCTGGCCATGTCCTCACTTCCTGTTATAGCTGGGATTTGTACGGGTACCATGGCCCATGGCTTACTGGCGAACCTTACCCCCCACAATAGCCCCTCAAAATTCCGGCTCTTCCTTCTTGGTCCGAGGAGGGAAGGCGGGATTTTGATGCCCACTAGACAGTTCGTTGTGGATTCCTGCTTTGCACGTGCGGAGGCGTGCCCTCACGTGCCTCATTAATGCTGCAGGCATTTATTGATCCTGGGGGAAGTAATTGCAGCTTTTAGAGTTTTACGTTCTTTCAATCCAACGGTTGGAGACCGGATCAACGGTGGACAATATTTCATTTGCTCTAGGCGGGAGTGTGTCTGTCCAACTCCCTCTGAGTATATAAGGTTTTGAAGGCGTTCCTTCCTCGCTTTTGACGAACACTCCAGTATTCAGAACACCTTAGAGCCTTCTCCTTCAGCACGTTCTTACCTTCGCCGCCGTTCTCTTGAAGATTCCGTCGAGCTTCTTACTCGTAAGTGCACGCTTCTTCTTCGTTACTCTTCATTAGACAAACTGCCTTCACGTTGTCTAGGATTAGAGGGGATGGGTAGGCTTGAAAAAATGGTAAACTCTCCGGTCGGTATGGCGGGTTTCAGGGCGAAGTATCGTATTCCACCGGAGGTAGGTTTAGAGTATTGCCACCATGAGGAAATTTTGTTCAAGAGAAGAACGGGGGAAGTCATAATTCCAATAATAGCCTTCGTGGAAGGAGGAATGACGAATCCAATGGGGAGAATAACTAGGGACTACCTACGTGGTCATAGGTTGGCCCCACACTAGTGCACTGCGAACCTGTTCCGGATCCTGGGGTGCACCGACGCCTTAAACGACCAGATGAACCTCGGCCTTTCATGGCACGACGTGGTTCATCTTTATGAATGCCATAAGCTCGGTGACTCATACTACCTAAAGTCCAGGACTGACGAAGTGAGGTTGATATCCTGTCTTCCCAAGTCCAACAAAGGCTTGAAGGACGACCATCTGATCGTCTCCGGACCATGGCATGACGGCCTTCACTGTCCGACTAGGGCAGGAGAGCCAGGTGGGGTGTCATAGAATTAGATTCCGTGGGGAGGACCTTAGTTTCGAGCTCTCCTCCTTTTTTTCTTTCTTTCTTTCTTTTCCTTTTTATTTTAAACTTGTTGGTTTGGTTGCACGCCTCCTCGGACTAACTCAAACCCTTTAACGACCTTTGCAGACAAAGAGCGAACATCCCCTCGGCTGAGCTTGGTCAATGTCTCGGCTCTGAATTACCTCCTGAGATCTGAGATTTTCGTAAGCGAGGACAGACAACTACGGTCGACTCCTTTGATTTTGGACTACGTCCCCCTCACTCGATCCTTGGTGGACCCCGGCCAAGCTATAAGGGCTGACAGTCCAAGATTGGCACGTATTGACGTATCCATACCGGGGTTCCTTGCTTCAACAGACTTACCCCCTATTCAGCTGCCTCCCCAACGTGCCTTTCCCCCAGTGGTTATTCCGGAGGAAGAGGCTGGTTCTTCACATTCATCCTTGGAGGAACAAATAGACAAGTTCCAGTTTACCGAGGAGGGAGGAGTGTCGGCCAGGGTAGTAGAGCTCTCGGACTCTGACGACGATTTAGACTGTGCTTCAGCGGCTCCTGATACTGGTTTAGTCATCGCACAAGTTGATACCAGCGAAGAAATTGAAGAAGAAGGAATGGACTTGAAGCCGAGGACTGGCCTCAGGGGCCTTCTATCCAACAGGAGCAAGGGGCAGTCCTCTAAGGATGTCTCGAAGGAACAAGCTGCCACCAAGGCTCCTGCTCTTCCTCTCCCTCCCCCCTCGTCTGACGCGGCGCTGCAACCTATGCCTAACTTAAGGCGAAAGAGGCAGGTAGAAGAAACGGAGGAGGGAGAGATTGGCCGTGAGAAGGCCAGGCCTCAGAAAAAGGGCAAGGAGGCGAAAGAGCCCCGAGAGAAGAGGACTAGGTCCACTGACACCCGAGACGAGGCAGTCACTCGTAGGGAACAATGAATATGGTTGCCACGGATTGAATTGGACGGCGCCCCGATCCCCTGGGATGCGACCCTATGGGAATCCCAACGAGAGCAGGCATCATACCTGGCCGATGCCCTGCAACAATCTCTTTTCTTACCTCGTGATATAGAAGGGCTCAGAAAGACTCGTCAGCCAGAACTTTTCATGTCATTGAAGAAGGACATGGCCATGGTAAGTGGAATCTTCTATCTCGTCCCTATATTGTGCACCCTATTATCGTCATGTTCTAATAGGATTTTTATTTACTTCCGAGCGCAGGTCACCCAACAAATTTTTGTTGCGGAGGAATGGGCCAAGAAGGCTCACAAGGACTTGCATAAGGAGGCTCAGTCCCGTTATGCTGCCGAGAAGGCCGCTGGCGATCTCAAACAGGATTTTGATCGTCAGGATAAAGAAATAAAGGTGGTGAAGAAGGCTCATGCGAGCGCGGAGGCCGGCCTTAAGAATGCCGAAAAGCAAGCTGATGATCTGCGCATAAAGCTCCGCCAATCTAAGGAGAAACTTACGGCGGAGTAGCAGGCGGTCTCCACGCTTAAGGCTGAGCTTGCAAGGACCAAGGAGGAGGCCCGCTTGGCCAGGGAAGTTGCTGAGAAGGCTGTGGCGGCCTCATATGAGCGTGGAGTTCGTGATACTGAGGCTAGACTGGCCGAGGAGGTACCCATTGTCTGCAGGGAATACATCACCACGTCCTGGGGTGTAGCCCTACATCGAGTAACTGTCCCAGCAGATTCTGATCTCAGGAAGGCTGAGAACATCTTCTTCCCAGAGAATGTACGCGAAATTCCTGACGAAGACGCCTCCAAAGAGCCTCTTCCAACAGACTCCTTTATTCTCGAGGCTGGGGGCAATGAGCAGGCCGCGCAGGACAAGCCACCCGAGGACAGCCTTTCCATCAACGAGATCGTCGCACAAGCCAAGGAGGTTGCCCCGGGGACCCAAGTAGCTGATGGTCAGCCCAATCCTGCTCAGGGCTCTTAGGAGACTAGTGTAGGATTTGTTTGTCTCATTTTTTATATTTCGTTTTGTTTTGCCTCGCCAGTGTTTGTAAACAGAATTGCTTTTGGATTTTAATGATAAAGGTTATTTTCTTTCAAATATTATTGTCTACTTTTCTCTTTTTTTTTTTTTTTTTTTTTTTTTTTTTTTTATCATGAATGGATGTCTATTCCATCGCTAACTGTTGACGACCGAGCGTAAGTGAATGAATACGTGAATGGAATGATAGTTAATAATTAGGCGCACTGGCTGCGAACCTTATTTTCTCCAAGTCTTTGGTCCGAAGAGCCAGATAGGATTTGGGCCCTATTTAACACTTAGGGAAAACTGCACCGCGGTTAATTTCCCCCAAGTCTGTGGCCGAGGAGCTATGCAGGACTTGGGTTCTGTTTAACATTTCGTGAGAACCATTTTGTGGTTAATTTCCCCCAAGTCTGTGGTCGAGAAGCCATGCAAGACTTGGGTTCTGTTTAACTCTTCGCAAGAATAGCTTAATTGTTAATTTCCCCCAAGTCTGTGGTCTAGTGATCCATGCAGGACTTGGGTTCTGTTTAACACTTGGTAAGAATCGCATCGCGGTTAATTTCCCCCAAACCTGTGGTCCGAGGAGCCAGGCAGGACTTGGGTTCTGTTTAACACTTGGTAAGAATCGCATCGCGGTTAATTTCCCCCAAGCCTGTGGTCCGAGGAGCCAGGCAGGACTTGGGTTCTGTTTAACACTTGGTAAGAATCGCATCGCGGTTAATTTCCCCCAAGCCTGTGGTCCGAGGAGCCAGGCAGGATTTGGGTTCTGTTTAACACTTGGTAAGAATAGATTAATTGTTAATTTCCCCCAAGTCTGTGGTCCAGTGATCCATGCAGGACTTGGGTTCTGTTTAACACTTGGTAAGAATCGCATCGCGGTTAATTTCCCCCAAGCCTGTGGTCCGAGGAGCCAGACAGGACTTGGGTTCTGTTTAACACTTAACAAGAATAGATTAATTGTTAATTTCCCCCAAGTCTGTGGTCCAGTGATCCATGCAGGACTTGGGTTCTGTTTAACACTTGGTAAGAATCGCATTGCGGTTAATTTCCCCCAAGCCTGTGGTCCGAGGAAACAGGCAGGACTTGGGTTCTGTTTAACTCTTGGCAAGAATAGATTAATTGTTAATTTCCCCCAAGTCTGTGGTCCAGTGATCCATGCAGGACTTGGGTTCTGTTTAACACTTGGTAAGAATAGATTAATTGTTAATTTCCCCCAAGTCTGTGGTCCAGTGATCCATGCAGGACTTGGGTTCTGTTTAACACTTGGTAAGAATCGCATCGCGGTTAATTTCCCCCAAGCCTGTGGTCCGAGGAAACAGGCAGGACTTGGGTTCTGTTTAACTCTTGGCAAGAATAGATTAATTGTTAATTTCCCCCAAGTCTGTGGTCTAGTGATCCATGCAGGACTTGGGTTCTGTTTAACACTTGGTAAGAATAGATTAATTGTTAATTTCCCCCAAGTCTGTGGTCCAGTGATCCATGCAGGACTTGGGTTCTGTTTAACACTTGGTAAGAATCGCATCGCGGTTAATTTCCCCCAAGCCTGTGGTCCGAGGAGCCAGGCAGGACTTGGTTTCTGTTTAACTCTTGGCAAGAATAGATTAATTGTTAATTTCCCCCAAGTCTGTGGTCCAGTGATCCATGCAGGACTTGGGTTCTGTTTAACACTTGGTAAGAATCGCATTGCGGTTAATTTCCCCCAAGCCTGTGGTCCGAGGAGCCAAGCAGGAATTGGGTTCTGTTTAACACTTGGCAAGAATAGATTAATTGTTAATTTCCCCCAAGTCTGTGGTCCAGTGATCCATGCAGGACTTGGGTTCTGTTTAACACTTGGTAAGAATCGCATTGCGGTTAATTTCCCCCAAGCCTGTGGTCCGAGGAGCCAAGCAGGACTTGGGTTCTGTTTAACACTTGAATCGAGTAACTACACAGCAATACGGCACCAAAGATCATATCTTTCATTAATAATAGTACCTTTTTAGGTTGTTTACATTCCAAGGGCGTGGAACTACACGTTCATCCAAGTCTTCTAAAAAGTAGGCTCCTACGCCAGTTACGGAAGTGATAGGGTACGGTCCCTCCCAGTTTGGTCCGAGCTTTCCCCATGCGGGGTTCCTCGCAGTGCCCAAGACTTTCCTCAGTACTAGATCCCCAGGCGCCAACGGCCTGGATTTCACCTTGGCGTCGTAACCTTGCTTGAGCTTCTACTGATAGTTAGCTAGGTGGACCATCGTGCCTTCCCTTCTTTCGTCGATGAGGTCCAAGCTCTTTTCTAGAAGTTTGTCATTGGTAGCGGGACAGAAGGTGGTGGTCCTCTGGGTTGGGAAGTTCACCTCCAATGGAATGACAGCCTCGGCCCCATAGGTCATTGAAAAAGGGATTTCCCCTGTAGACCTACGAGGCGTGGTGCGGTATGTCCATAAGACATGGGCTAATTCCTCTACCCATCTTCCTTTTGCGTCATCTAGTCTCTTTTTCAACCCGTTCATTATGGTCTTGTTGACGGCTTCTGCTTGTCCATTACTCTTGGGGTAAGCTGGCGTGGAATACCGGTTAACAATTCCCAGCTCACTGCAGTACCTTCTGATGGCTTTGCTATCAAACTGGAGCCCGTTGTCCGACACCAGGGTGTGCGGGGTGCCAAACCTGGTGACTATATTTTTCCAGAGAAACTTCTTGACATCGACGTCCCTAATGTTTGCCAACGCCTCAGCCTCCACCCATTTGGTGAAGTAGTAGGTGCCGACGAGAAGAAATTTTCTATTCCCTGTTGCCTTGGGAAATGGACCAAGTATATCTAGGCCCCATTGTGCAAATGGCCAGGGACTAGACATTGGGTTTAGCTCTCCACCAGGCTGGTGTATGCTCGGAGCGAATCTCTGGCATTGGTCGCACTTCTTCACATAATCCAGGGCTTCCTTATGCATGCTCAGCCACCAATAACCCAGCGTTAAGGCTCTGTGAGACAAAGACCTACCCCCCGTGTGACTTCCGCAAATTCTTTCATGTAACTCTTCCAGGATGAGTTCTATAGCCTCTGGATGCACACATAGCAAATACGGCCCTAAAAACGAGCGTCTGTAAAGCTTGGAGTCCTCCGACAACCAGAATCGGGTAGCTTTTCTCCTGATTTTGCCGGCCTCCACCTTATCATCTGGTAAGGTGTCATGCTTTAAGTATAGAACGATAGGGTCCATCCAGCTCGGTCCTGCCCTGATGTTATGTATTCCAATCCCATTGGCCTTCTCTGTCAGTGGACGGGGGATCTCTTCTACCAGTATGACCCGAGGTAGGGGTTGAGCCGAGGAGGTAGCCAACGTCGCAAGAGAATCAGCATGAGTGTTCCCACTTCTGGGTATGTGCGTCAAGCGAAAGTGATGAAATTGGGTCTGCAGGTGCTTAACCCGAACTAGATACTCTTGCATTCTTTCATCCTTTGCCTCCATGTCTCCATTTACCTGCCCCACAATAAGTCTTAAATCCGAGAACATGTCTACGGATTTCCCCTCCATCTTTCGGATCATTCCCATTCCCTCCAATAGCGCCTCATACTCGGCTTCGTTATTTGTGGCTGAAAAACCGAGTCTCAAGGATTTCTCTATGGTTATCCCTTCGGGTGAGAGCAGGACAAGTCCTAACCCTGAGCCCCTTTGGTTCGATGCGCCATCAATGTATGCCTTCCAACAAGTGAGTCCACGTGGGGAAACTGTGCTGCTCACCCGCTCATCAGCCCCCAGTAAGACCGACACTTCCTTTCCTTCTGCTGCAGGCTTCGCAAATTCTGCCACCAGGTCGGCGAGGACCTGACCCTTTACAGCGGTGCGAGGCATGTATCTAATGTCAAAGGCGCCCAAAATCGTTCCCCATTTTGCAATTCTACTTGTGTAATCGGCGCTGCGCAGGATGGATTTTAAGGGGAGTTGAGTTAACACCACGACAGTGTGTGCTTGAAAGTAGCGGGGTAGCTTTCTTGTGGCTTGTACGATGGCTAAGATAGCCTTTTCGAGGGGGAGGTAACGGGTTTTTGCCTCCTGCAGGGATTTGCTAACGTAATAGACTGGTCGCTGCGTGCCGTTGTCTTCTTGGATTAGCACCAAGCTTACTGCATGCGGGGCCACAGCTATGTAGGCAAACAAAACCTCGTCGACCTCGGGGCTAGACATAATCGGCGGTTGGGCGAGGTATTCCTTTAGCTGTTGGAAAGCCATAGCGCATTCCTCATTCCATTCAAATCCTTTCCACTTGTGCAATAGGAGAAAAAATGGGTTGCATCTATCTGCTGAGCGCGAGATGAAACGGTTTAAAGCTGCTATCATACCGGTAAGCTTCTGGACTTCCTTAAGGTTTCGAGGAGGCCGCAAGTTATGGATGGCTCTTATTTGGTCAGGGTTAGCCTCAATGCCTCTGTGAGTCACCATATAGCCCAAGAACTTTCCAGATCCCACTCCAAATGAACATTTGGTTGCGTTCAGCCGTAGTTTGTACTTTCTTAGTATTTGAAAAACATTGCCGAGATCATCAATATGGTTAGGAGCCAGCTTACTTTTAACTGCCATGTCGTCTATGTACACTTCAATGTTTTTGCCCATCTGCTGTTCAAACATCCTGGTCATCATCCTTTGGTAGGTTGACCCGACATTTTTTAGGCCGAAGGGCATCACTTTATAATGATAATTCCCGACTGGGGTGACAAAAGCAGTCTTCTCCTGGTCCTCGACGGCCAAGGGTATCTGGTGGTAGCCCTGAAAAGCGTCTAGAAAACTCATTCTAGAATGTCCGACAGTCGAATCTACCAACCGGTCTATCTGGGGCATAGGGAAGGGATCCTTCGGGCACGCCTTGTTTAGGTCGGTGAAGTCTACGCAGACCCGCCATTTCCTGCTCTTCTTCTTTACCACTACCGTGTTGGCTAGCCACTCGAGATAGAAGACCTCTTTGATAGCCCCTGCTTTCTTCAATCTTGTGACCTCTTCTATCACAGCGTCGGTATGTTCTTTCGACGGTCGTCGAGGAGCTTGCCTCTTAGGTGTTACGGCCAGGTTCACATTAAGGCGGTGGCAGATGAAATCTGGGTCGACCCCGGGGGCCTCGTAAGGGTTCCAAGCAAACACGTCTAAATTCTGTCGGAGGAAGGCAGTCAGTGATGACTTCTCTTGGGGCGGCAATTCCGAGCCAATTTGAAAAAACCTCTCAGGGTCAGATCCGACAAGTACTTTCTCCAACTCCTCACAGTTCACCCACATGGCTGGTCCTCCACTGCCCGCAGTTGGGACCGTAGTCATTAATTGCTATAAGCCACTCTCGGCCGATGTGGAAGTTATGCGATCCTGCTGCCGCAAGATTGCCGACACCATGCATTGCCTAGCTACTCCCTGGTTCCCTATTATCTCTTTGATCTGACCTCCTGACGGATATTTCACCTTTTGGTGCAAGGTTGACGACACAGCCCCTAGGGTATGAAGCCATGGCCGGGCCACGATGGCTGTGTAAGGGGAGTATGCATCTACGACAATGAAGTTCACTTCTACCACCTCTGAGTTTGTTTGCACAGGCAACGTAATCATGCCTCTCGGGATGACGACCTTTCCTTCAAAGCTAACCAGGGGGGAATCGTATGGCAACAGGTCTTCCTGCTTCAAGTTCAATCCCTTATACAAATCAGGGTACATTATCTCCACCGCGTTACCTTGATCAACTAACACCCTTTTGACGTCATAACCTCCTATCCTGAGCGTCACGACTAAGGTATCATCGTGGGGTTGGATAGTTCCTTGTTTGTCTTCCTCCGTGAACCCAATTAATGGCGTGGCGCTCATTCTGGCCCTCTTGGATTCCCTGTCATCTGGCTTAGTCAGGAAACTGCTCACTAACATTACCCTGAAGGGGACAAAGCCTGTCCTTCCAGGTGCGGCGAGAATGACATTAATTGTGCCAATGGGCGGCCTCAACGTACTTTGTCTGGTTTTGTTGTTTGATGGTTCTTGCCATCCTTCAGAGCGATGCAACAGATGTCTCAGCTTCCCTTCTAGGACGAGCCTGTCTAAATAGTTCTTCAGGTTCCTGCAATCATTGGTAGTGTGACCGGGCTCCTGATGGTATGCGCAATACAGGTTCTGATTACGCTTCAAAGGGTCGCCAGCCATCTTGTTCGGCCACTGAAAGAAAGGCTCATACTTCACCTTCTCTAGAATTTTGTGAAGAGGTTCTCGGAACACAGCATGGACTGCCTGAGCCCCAGTAGATCCGGACTGCTCTATATAGTCCCTTCTCGGCCTGTTGCTGTTGTTAAATCGTTCCGACCTGAAGTCCCTCCTCTCCTGAGGGACTACCTTCGCTTTTCCTTTTCCCATCTGCTGATCCTCCTCGACCCTTTTGTACTTGTCGATTCTGTCCATGAGTTGGCGCACGCTGGTGACTGGCTTTCCAGTGAGGGACTTTCTTAAGCCATGTTCTATTGGCAAGCCCCTTTTGAACGTACTGATGGCGACGTCATCATTTTTCCCTTCGATCTCGTTATACATTTCCCAGTATCTATCCGAGTAGGCCTTCAGCGTCTCTCCTTCCCGCATGGACAAGGATAGGAGGGAATCGAGGGGCCGAGGGACTCTAGTGCTGGTGATGAAACGGGAACCAAAAGCCTGCGTCAGCTGTTTAAAGGAATCTATGGAATTCGGCTGGAGGGAATCGAACCATCTAATCGCCATGGGTCCCAAGCTAGATGGGAATGTCCTACACATTAACGCCTCATCCCTGGTGTGGACGGCCATCCTTTGATTGAATTGGCTCACATGCTCCACTGGGTCGGACCGACCATTGTATATGACAAACGTTGGTTGATGGAACCGCCGAGGAAGCACTGCCCTCTCTATTCTACGTGTAAACGGCGACTGGGAGATGTGATCCAGGGCCTTACTCATGGCATCGTTGGCCAGGTCTTAGTAAGATGGGCTTTTGCGGCTGCGTTTATGAGGCCTTTCTTCCTCGTAGGAAAAGGTCTCGCTCGGAGGGGTTCTTGATCTTCGCCGATATTCGTTATCCTCGTCACTGCTAGAGCCCGAGCCGGGTGAAGGACGTTTCTGCTGTGCTCGGCGTAGCTTTTTCTTCCAATCGTTAATCTCTTTTCGTAAAGCCTTTCGATCATTTTGCTCATGGGATGCATGATCCTTCCCCTTTGAACGGCTTTTACTCGTGTAAGAGGTGTCCACGCTTCCCTCTCGTTGGTTGTCTTGATCGTTCCCTCGTTCGACATTTAAAAAATTGTCCTGCCGTTGAGAATCTGCATGTCCGGTTTGGCACGGGCTTGATCCTTCCATTTCTTATTGTTCACTTGTCGAGACACAAATTCTTCCCACAGGCGGCGCCAATTGTAGGGGATGGATTTGGGTGCCCAGGCCCAGTAAGCAGGCGATTCTGGCCCAAAAGACCCTCAACAATGAATTTGTAGAGAGTGGGTCGAAGAACTAGGTCTTGACAGAATGAACGTAATTGTTAGTAAGCCATGCAACCATTTGGACGTCGGAGTGTTTTATTAGGTTTCCTGGGATAACAGTTCATGGAACAATAACTTAGGCTTTGTTTACAAAACTTCTCCTTCTTTCTCTTCCCTTTTCCTTACTTTTTGCTCTCCAGCTTCCAATCCCCTGATCATGGGGGTTTTCTTCTCTTATATAGCATCCTTCGAATGATAATGGCCCTACACTTGTTGATCATCTGGGCCTCTACTTGAGTGCCTGTCCCATAGGACATTATCCTCCTTTTCTGTGAGTTGCACTAGCCAAGATAATACTGTTCTCCTGTCCTCTCCACATTAATGCGGCTGGAAAAGTAGCTTCCTTGCATTTAATGCGGCAGTTGTGGTTGCCCCCCTGAGCGTCTAGCATTTCCCTTCGATTTGGGACGATTTCCCACTATGTGAAGGGTGTGTGTTAGACTCCCATTTGATGTGTCCGAGGAGACACTCCTCCTCGGACGCCTCTTAAACAGGCCTGGCCCGGCCCAACAGGATTGGGCTAGAAGCCCTCTGGCCATGTCCTCACTTCCTGTTATAGCTGGGATTTGTACGGGTACCATGACCCATGGTTTTGTTTATTTATTTATTTATTTTTATATATATTTTTTTAATTTTCTACTATATTAATCAAATAATCATATTTCCTTCAATTTTGCATGGTTATTTATGGTATTTTAAGTATTTTGCTTTTAAACTTGAAGTAAATTGTCAAAATATCAATTAAAGTGTCAATTTTTTAGTCATATATATATATACACACACACACTAGCCTCATCACATGCACTTTGCGTGTGCGATGAGGTTTTTTTTTTTTTTTTTTTTTTGGTCTAGTGTCATAATTTTTTTTTTTAAATTTAATTTTGGATAAGTTTGTTTTAAAGACATATATTAGTAGAAGAGTGTCCTATTTTGTAGGCATTTTAAGTGGAGTTGGAGATATATTTTTACTAGGTTGTCCTCAAGTTTTTTCTCCGTTAAATCTAAAGTTTAGGGGTATTTATAAATTACATAAAAGTCCAGTACAAAGAGGGAAATACTCTTATAAATAGTATAGACAAAATTCTATATTTGAATAATTTTTTTATATAGATACGATATAAAAATTAAACCTATGATGTCTATTTTATAATGATTGATATTTTTCATCATGCCAAAAAAACTATAAATCTCTAATTCGATGATAAAAAAACTTGACCAACTATTCAAAAAATTTATTTGTAGTTATAAAAAAAATCATTTGTATTTATTTTTTTCAATTAATTTTAATGTATAGTGTGTGTGTATATATATATATAATTTTATAGTTTAACTTCTTCTTTTTATATAAATTTTATTTTTTACTTTATTTATATATTTTAAAATAAATTCAATATTAATTCAATTATTGGACTTTTTTTTTACTAGTCAACCTTATACTTCTTTCTTTTGACAATTCAATGAATTAATATTCGCTCCATTATTAGGGTTCCAGTTAACTCAATTAGTTAAAGTTTCTGATGGTTGAATAAAAGATCTGAAGTTTAATCTCCGCTTACACCAAAAATTGATTGGTGTTTTAGTCTGATAATAAAAAACTATTATTAAAAGCGAATACCATAAGTTAAGACTCTTTAAAAAAAACATATTTGCTCCCTTATGAATTCTATAACTATGCTCAAAACTTCTCTAAACTTCAAAAAGTCTATGTTTTGGGGAAAACCCATTTTAGAGTTGTGTATACGTTTTTTTTCTCTCTTCAATAATCAAAAGGTGAAATGCATAAAAAGAGAGAACATTTTATTTATTTAGTTATTCAACAAAACAAAAGAAAACAAACGTGTTGTTATTGTATAACCCCACTTGTTAAAATTTGTGACTCGGCAACCCTATGCAGTCTCCACATCACAATTCACATCCCAAACACAAAGACAAAAATAATAATAAAGTTAATAAAAACTTAATAAAAATTTACAAAATATTTCCAATCTTGTATTAAAAAAAAAAAAAAATGCAAAAAGACAAAGAGGAAAAAAAAAAAAAGAGTGATTTAAAATAACACCCACAACCCTACACCCCATGTTTAGGGTCTTTCACCGAACCCTCGAAAAGAGACTTAAGACCCTCATTTCCCTTTTCTTTGGAATCAGCATATTGAACTTTATTCTCTTAGCATCTCTCTGTTTCTCTCTCTCTCTCTCTCTACATATATATAAACACAAAGCTATTCTTGATTTTAGTTTTAAGGTTTCTGTCGGTTCTTTCATTTTTGGCTTTTAAATCAAAAACTATATCGAAATCACAATCGTTCAATACCATGACTTCAGTCGTCGAGATTGACGGTCACCAGCTAGTCAACGCTCTCCAACCCCTTTCTATCCAGGACCATGGTGATGATAAACGTGATCAGGTACGCTTCTCTTTGATCCCAATCTTTCGAACCCAGATCTAGTTTTTGATAATCCTTCTTTTCTTTTGAAAGTTTTTTGTTGAATAAGCTGTGTTTGGTTGCCGAGAAAGCTTAGGATTAGGAAAAGAAAATAGAATAAATAGTATGTTGTGCGTGTTTGTTTTTGTTTGATTGTGGAAAACTAGGCTAATGGAAATGAAGTTTGACATTTTTCTTGCACTTTAACCAAACAATAGATATACAATTGGCTATAATAATAGAAGAAAAGTTGGAATGCAAATACAATGTTCAATACAAACTTTGCAAATTGTACATGAAACTTTTTTTTTTTTTTTTTTTTTTTTTTTTTTTTTTTTTATGGGAAATTTGAATGATTTGTTATGTGTATTCACCTGGGTTTTGGGAATTACAGAGTCAAATGCAGAGTAAAAAAGAGATTGAGGAAAAGGGGTTTGAGAATCATGGTGGGATATGTGCTGTATGCTTGAATCAGATAGTGCTTGAGGAGACTGCCCTTGTTAAAGGTTGCGAGCACGCTTACTGGTTTGTCCAATTAATCCCTTTATCAATATATGTTATTGGTGACGTTACTACTTTGTGGTTGTTGAAATTATGGTTATGGTCGTTTGCATTCATGTTCGAATTTGTTACCGGAATTGTAGTTCTGCTGCTTTGGTTTTTGGGTTTTGGCTTTATTGTGATTTTCATCTTGGTTGGTGATGCTTGTTGAACTGTGATTGCAATGGACAAACATGGGTGGAAAATGTAGTAGTTCAACTATAGTATAGGAGCATATTATACCTTGATTCCTATAGTTCGATTGGTTTGATTAAAGGCAAGTGTTACAAGTGCTGGTAATTATCTCATTTTAACAAGGGACTTACAAGGGGTAGTTTAATATTCATTGCGCTTATGAGGGCAGTCATGAATGGGAATTATGATCCTTCAATCACTTTTTTTTTTTTTGAGGTAAAAGATAGAACCTTCAAAGTAAAGCTTATGATTTTCGAATGCTGGATTAGGAGTTGGCATGGCCACAGATTCTGAGAATGTTTGCAAACACATGATGGTGGTGGTTTTATCCACATATTGTTTGTGCATTATCTGTGTGTTAGAGTTTGTGTATTGAAAGAACTGATGTAGATATTGATTCAACTCTGTTAATTTATCAAACCAGAAAGGGAAAAAAAGGGGTAGATCGACAGTTCAATTGATTTTGTAAAGCACCTTGACAAGATGGTGTAATTATCCCTTATGTGCTTGTATTAAATGTAGGTTCTTGATATGATGCTACATGTCATTGTTTGACATTGGAAGTATTTGTTAATTTTTAACCTATGGGTAGAATAAAAAGATTTTTGAGAATGCATTTGATAGTCTAGTAACAGATTATAAGATTAAACTTAATAAATATCCATATCTATGCCTATGACATGGAAAGCTTTTATTTGTTTATTTCTAATTTTATTTTTCACACATTGGTAACGTTTGTGGTTGAATAGATTTTTCTAGCATGTATGTCTGTGTATGGTATCAAAAAATTTATTTCATTTTTTCAAATATTGATGAATATTACAGTTATAGGCGTTATGTAATATTGGCAATAAAGTAGTGGTGTTTTGGTTTTTAAGAAATTTGAGTGTATGGTCTTGATATATTATACATCAAATGCATTTGGTTAGTGAAATAAAAATCACATGTTTGCTTCAAAACTTTGATTATATTCATGCTTGTTCTTTTGAATATTCTTTATATTGTTCTTTGGATATGTCTTCTCATTTTCATTTTTATTCTTTTTTTGTTTAAAGAATTTGTGATGATATGCATCTATGCCATGAGGCCTACAGTGTGCCTTAAGTTGGGGAGTATATAAAAAACATCATTGCTTTCATATCGCCTTTTGAGACATGGTTTAGAAATTGTACTGATCAGGTTGCTGGAATGTAATAAGAGGTATGTTAATTTTGATCTTTATCATTCTAGCCAGTATGAACTGAAAATCTTGATCACTTGGCCTTGTTATTCCAAGTATTTCCAGCACCAACAGATTACTTTCCTTATTGCTGTTATAATTACTCTCTCTCATATGATACATTTGTCTTGTGTTATGTTGATACACATGGTAGGAATGTACTTATGTTTTCACATCTTGATACTCATGATGATTAAGTCATTCAACAATTAACATGAGTATCAAGATGTTTCTGATTTAGCCAAAATAGAATTGGGAAGAAGTTGAAACATAGGTATTAAGGTGTTTCTGATCTAGCCAATGTAGAATTGGGAAGAAAAGAGAAAACATGTAGATTTGGTAGGAATTTAAGAAACAAGGTTTAATACTTGTGTTGATAATCTCTGTCTTCAACAAGGTTTATTTATTTATTTATTTCTATGTGGGGTTTGTTTTGGCTTAACATGGATCATTTCTGTTTGACATGTTATTCTTGGTACAATTTTACTTAGGTTCTAATTTCATGAAGCATGCATGAATTATAAATAATCTTTTGGAAAGAAGGGATTGATAACCTTTGGATTAATGTTATTGTGAGCTTAATTTTGTACATGGTATGTGTCATGTTGGTTGGGGATGGGTTTCATGATCCATTGATTGGCTGTTTACTGTATGTTGATTTGGGTGTATGTAGTGAAAAAAAAAATGGTACTTATGGTGTTTTCTTTTTGATTGTTTGTTTTGCGTAGTGTGACATGCATCCTTCGATGGGCCTCATATAGAGAGAAAGCAACGTGCCCTCAGTGTAAACACCCATTTGAGTTCCTGAATGTCCATCGTGCACTTGATGGCAGGTATATCCAGACCTCTCTCTCTCTCTCTCTCTCAATCTTTTGTTATCAAGGAAAAAAGACATGGTAATGCAAGAACATTTTCTTGTGGGAGTTCTGTTTCAGGAATAATTCCTCTAGAAATTATAGTGAGGAATATAATCAAAAGGTTGGAATGTAAATGGTAGAAAAGAAATTTGATGATAGATTTAATGTTGATTAAGATGAGAGTGGAATGAAGTGGTGTGCTATTGCCCCGGGGGGAAGGGGGGGGGGGGGGTTGTGGTTGCTTGATTCTCTGGTATCTTTTCTTTTGGACCAGTCTGGGGAAAACTATTAGTGACATTTGTTAGTAAATAATGAAAACTTATGTTACAGTTTTGGGCATCAAATGCTTAATAGAAAGTAATCTGTAGTCATTTGTCATCTGATTGCCTTAACACATCTTTTATTAACAGCATCAACGATTACATGTTTGAAGAGAGCGTCTGCCTACTTCTTAGAGCCACATGGTTTAAACCTTTGATTGTCGAGGATCATGAAGACTCATTTGATGATCCTGAAGAATATTATCCATATGAGGATGAGGATGAGGAAGACGATCTAGATGAAGTTTACTTTAGTAGTTCATCAAGTATTCGTATTGGTAATCGAAGATGGGGAGATAATGGATTTGTCAGGGGAGGACGCCAAGAAGCAAGGCCAGTGCATCGATCAAATTACCAGGACCCTGGGGCCAGTTCATCTCGAGAACCCAGAAGGAAGGAACCTGTGAAAGCTCCAACAGGGCGACGGGCAAAAAGGGCTCTTAAACGTGAAGCAGCTGATAAGGCGGCTGCAGAAAAGCATCAGCAGCATCTGTTGAGGTTGGGCCGAAAGTGAAAGTGATGCCATTTCTCTCAGTACATAAGCTTGGGCCTCACTCTGATGCGCCTTTGTACAGTATTTCCTTGCTTTCAACTTTGTGAAATAATGTATGATCACTTGGAAAGAGGGAAAAAAAAAAAGGAAAAGAAAAAAAAGAAAAAAAGAGCTTTGTGAAATAATGACATGGTAGCTGGTTTCGACATCTTGATATTTAGGTGTCAAAATTATTTGTTTATTTATCATCTTTTAATGATTTTAGAATTCTAATTATTTGACTTCTTTAATAATGCACAGTTCAGATGAATCTCTTAATTCTTCAAAACCTATCTTATTATCCTTAATTCACTAGGGATGACATATGATGTTGAATCTTTGTCATACTCGTGCTTTTGAATTCCAGTTTGTCTTTTGCTGACAAATTTGGGTGCTTATGATTCAAAGTTCAACAATCAAATGTAAGAATGGAATTATTGATTTTTTAGGTTTGTCTAATGGTGGAGACAGATCAGACCACTCTTTCGGTCCTAACTTGAGTTTTCACATTAAAATATAGGCAGAATGTACTATGCAGGCCTTATTCCCAATGTATTATATCCCTCCATTTTTTGCAAATGGGTTGGATCAATCACATTTCGACTTGGTTGGGTTTCGGGTTGTATTGGGTTCGAATCAAAAATTGATTTTATTGAACAGAAAATCTGGTCTTTTTGAGAGTTGTATCAATTTGGTATGGTTTTTATTCTATTTTTTCAAATAAAAAATTTAATAATATTGTTTTTTCCTTCCTTTTAATACAAGTAAGAGATCAAGTATCGTAACCAAAAGTTTAATTGTTACAAAATCGTACTAGTTTCACTATATTTGAAACCTTCAAGCCTGAGTTCTGACCTTGTGATTAAAGAAGTTGTGAATATCAGTAAGAAGAAAAAATAACTTGGACTAAAAAAAAAGGAAGAAGTGAAATGTGAAACACGTTTACACATTATTAAAAAGCCAAAACTTGTGAAAAATTCCCTTTGAACAAAAAGGGTTCGACCCATGTGTGCCCGCTGTTTCAATAAATCAAATACAAGTTGATCCATTTTCTCACGGGTCCAGAAATCCTTATCCATATTTATATATTTTTCCTCGAAATTTAAATAGATTATTGGATCAGGGTATAGTTTTGTCAGGCCTTTTCTTTTTAAAGTACAATTGTGAGCTTGTACGTTATTTTAAAAATTGTTAAGGGAAAAAGAAAATGAAGGATGTAATTTTTCTTTTTGTTAATATATTTTTTTTTTTTGTTTGATAGAAATCATTTTCTGGAAAAAAAAAATTAAAATATAAAAAACCAGTTTTTGAGAAATAATTTTAAAAAATTTGATTCGTTTTATTATTATTGTATTGTTTGCATCTTATAGAACAAACTAGTTCCAAATTGTAGCAGAAAAAGAAAAAGATAATAAAATTAAATAAGGAAGGAAAGTGTAATCATAATTCAAAGGAGCTTCATCTCAATTCTCATGGTCTTCTATGAAGTATGATCTTTCCACGAAATTTCATTTTTTGGACGTGAATTTTGCCGAAAGTGCAACTATCAACTATGTCAACATCTAGATCTATCCACATACATTTATGTCAATTATTTTTCCATTCGAAAATGGTACGTACATTGCAGCACAATTATTAATTTTGTTATTGCACTCTGTTCATTATTTACTTGACCAAATTCCTACAACTTTGACATAAACTACATAACTTAGTATGTTTGGCCAGAGGAAAAAGGAAGGAAAAATAAAGGGGGATGTGAGATCTTAAAGTGTGGAAAGAGACATCGCTTGTTTGGTTGGGTGAAAAGTTAAGATAGAAAGGGATATGGACTATGTAAACGATATGAGAGTATCCTACTTTCCAAGCCAATATTTTGTTCTTTTGACAAATTGGAAGATAGTGGACCAAACTTGCTAAAATGAGGTAATAGGTGGGGGAATGGAGAGAAAAGGGCCTCTCAATTATTATTTGTGGGGGGCCTCACTAGTGGCTTGCAATAGATGTAGAACTTCTCCTTCCTTCTAATTTTGTTTAGAAAATGAAAAGTATCGACGAGTTTTAGTTATTTCAATTAGTACAATCTTCTCATCAAGGTGCTTGCAGTATACATGGTATTATTCTTACCATTACATAGCATGAGGTCAATGAGTCTACACAAGAGACCTTATTTTTTTATTTAGCAAATAAATAAATAAATAAAAGTTACAATCTCCTAACTTTTTTTTTTGAAGAATATATATATATATATATATATATTTTATGGAAAAGCTTGCAAATTTCATTAAACATGGGTAGTACCCATAGAAAGTACACCAGATAGAATCTGTGATACAATAATAAGGGGAGTGTCCTCCACCCATATCGTAAAGTCAATAACATCCTTGGCATGCTTAGCCATTAGGTGAGCTACTACGTTGTTGTCATGTTAAGTGAAGCTTGTTTCCCATGAAGTGAAAGTTGGCAGCCACATTTTTGCCCTCGCGATGACCTGTTGGATGGAGATTGGGGCAGGTGTCTCACACTCAAGGGTTTGAATAACAACTTGCGAGTCTCCCTCAATTATGACCTGCCTTAGGCTCAATTCCCATGCAAAGATAATTCCACACTCCATTGACTTCACCTCAGCCTCTAGCGCACCCAGTGGAAAGTACAGCTTCTTTGAAAGCGCCCCCATGATCTCACCTCTATCATTGCGAACAACGACCCTAATTCTACACTACCTAGTCTCCTTAAACATTGCACCGTCAACATTGATCTTGTACCAGTCAATTAGTAGGGGCTTCTAGGAGGTCGAGGTTTGGGTGGGGCGAGGAGTAGGGAGGTCCACTGTTTGTTTATATTCTTCCATGTACCTACGCACATTGTTGACAATCATCGTTGCGGTTTTGGAGGTGCCACCATGTTGAACCTCATTTCCATTATTCCAAATACCCCACGTGGTTGTTGCAAGGACTTCTAGCTCAATGTGGTCGTTTTCCTCCTTTAGTACCCAGAAGAGGTCCATGAAATCTTTTGGCTTCCATGAGGTGCTCAAGGGTTTTACAGCAAGGATAGTCCAAACCTCTCTAGAGAGGTCATAACTCCAGAATGTGTGCTCCGGCATTTCAATTGATTCGCACAGGCAACAGTCAACCTCTATTAGGATGTGGTGGTCCCTGAGGCAAATTTTGGTTGGTAAAATATTCTTGCAAGCACGCCAAATGAAGGTTTTGATCTTGTTTAGGCACTTTAGACTCCAAATGGATTTCCACATTGTCTTCATGGTGGAGCCATCTGAGCATTGGCCATTCTCTTGGGTGTCTTAAAGTCTATGAGCGATGCGATATGCACTTCGCACAGAGAAATCACCGTTTGATGTGGCTAACCAGATTTGGCGGTCTTTTGTAAGGAGTGCATTGAGTGGGATGCCAAGTATTATTTCAGCTTCATCGGGAAGGAAGGTGTTGCGGACTACCTCTGTTTTCCACACGTGCAAGTCATGATCAATAAGGTAGGAGACCAGGTTACCGTTGTCCAAGTGGAGCTCATTTCTTGGGCTTACTACTCTATATGTTGAAGGGGTGGGGATCCACTTATCTTTCTAAATGTGAGTTCGCATTCCATTGCCAATGCTCTACCTAACTCCTACAGATATGACTGACTTGGCTGCCATAATACTCCATTAGGCAAAGGACGGTCTCTTGCCAAGTTGAGCTTTAATGAAGGTGGAGTTGTCAAAGTATTTAGCTTTAAAGACTTGGTAGAACGAAGTGTTGTGGTTTTTTAGGAGGCGCCACCCTTGCTTTGCCAGAAGTACTAGATTGAAGGCTTGCAAGTCTTTAAAGCCCATTGCCCTGTCAGTTTTGGGTGTGCAAAGCTTGTCCCAGGCTACCCATGGTATTTTTCTCTCTTCTTTTTTCTGATCCCACCAAAACTAGTTGATCATGGCTCCCAAGTCCTTGCATAAAGATTCCGGAAGCTTGAAACAACTCATGGTGTAGGTGGGGGTAGCTTGAGCAACAGCTTTGATAAGTGTCTCTCTCCCTGTGCTCGACAACAACTTCCCTTTCCAACCTGCGATCTTTTTCTTGACCTGGTCTTTTATCTTATTAAAAGCTTTCTTTTTGTTCTTGCTGATAAGTGAGGGTAGGCCTAGGTACTATTCGTGTTGTTTTATGATTTAAGCGTCGAAGAGGTTTTTGATGGTGTCTTAAGTATCGAGGGTAGTGTTTTTGCTGAAAAACAAGGAAGTTTTCCCTCGGTTCATCTTTTGACCCGAGGAAACTTCATAGTCCTGTAGAATCTCCCAGACTCTTTTGCATTCATTCATGTTGGCCTTACAAAAGATGAGGCTGTCATCTGCGAAAAGCAGATAAGAGATGAATGGTGCTTTCCTGCAAACAGCAATGCCATTAATGTGTCCTTGTTGTTGTCCCTTGTTTAGCATTGTCGAAAGCCCCTCAGCACATATGAGGAAGAGGTAGGGTGATATGGGATCGCCTTGGCGGGTTCCCCTAGATGGCCTAATCGATCCTTTCGGTTCCCTGTTGATAAGGATGGAGTAGGTGGCAGTTTTTACAAACATCATTGTAAGGAAAATCCATTGCTCATGAAACCCCAATTTTCTTATGATCATTTCCAGGCACAGCCATTCGACTCGATCAAATGCTTTGCTTAAGTCAAGTTTGATTGCCATGAGGCCTTCCTTGCCTTTCCGTCTCTGGTTGATGTAGTGCATTGTCTCAAAAGCCACAAGTACGTTATCCGTAATTAACCTGTCAGAGAGAAAAGCACTCTGGGAGGTACTGATAATGTTAGGCAACACCTTCTTAAGTCGGTTAGCCAAAACCTTGGAAACAATACAAGAAAATACATTGCTTAGGCTTATGGGGCGGTAGTCTGTGATTTTCTGGGGGTTGTTTTTCTTTGGGATGAGACAGATATGGGTAGCATTAATATTAGCAAGCATATTCCTAGAGTTTAAGATATTTAGTACACATTCAGTAATATTTGGCCCAACAATATTCCAGAATTTTTGGTAGAAGACAGGGGGCATACAGTTAGGTCCTGGAGACTTCATTGGATGCATTTGTTGAAGGGCTCTCCAAACTTCATTAGGTTGGAACTCCTTGGTTAGGACCATGTTCATTTCCCTTATTACTTTAGGTTCAAGGATCTGTTCCACTGCAATAAATTGTGTGGGCCTATTAGACGTGAAGATGGATGTATAGTATTCCAGGATGGTCCTTTCAGTGCCCTCTTCAGTGCTCTGCCACACTCCCTGGTCGTCTAAGAGGCCTTGAATGGCGTTCTTCCTTTGTCTCTGACTTGCCGTAGAGTGGAAGAACTTTGTGTTCCTGTCACCCTGTTGCATCCATAGAGAATGGGATCTTTGCCACCACATATCATTTTCCTTATCTAGTAGGTCATTTATTTCTTTATGGAGGAGATGGATATCCTCAACAAACTCATGGAGCGTATCAAGAGACTCCAAATATTGGAGTTTATCTTGCTTTTCCTTCAATTGTTTATCGACGCGCCCGAAAACATTCCTGTTCCACCATTGGAGTTGCTGCTGACAACTTTTGATTCGATCTTGTGTTGTTAGGACATCACTGGAAGTGTGTGGCATGGACCATGCGAGCTCAACAACATCCTTACATTCCGCCTCATGGAGCCACATTGTTTTGAAGTGGAACCGGAGCTTTTTTCTTCTATTTTTGGGAGTATGAGATGAGTGAAGGATCAAGGAGCAGTGGTCAGATGCAGTCATGGAACTGTGTTGCACCCTTGCTCCTGTGAATAAGCTTTTCTGGTTGGAGTTGGCCACTATCCTGTCTAGCTTGCTAGGGTTCTTTGCTCGCCAAATCTTCCATTGCACCAAGTAAAAACTCGGACCACTAAAACCCAAGTCAAGAAGGTTGCATGCATCAAGGGAATTTCTAAAAGCTTGGATTTGGTCTGCACTCCTCTTCGCCCCACCACATTTCTCGTCCAGGTGATTAATGTCGTTGAAATCTCCAAAAACTATCCATGGTAGGCTGAGTTGCGTATTTAAGGGCTCTAGAAGCTTCCAAGATATATGCCTCTGTTGAGCATCTAGGTGTCCATAGAAACCGTTCACTCGCCACCTCAGGTTTGTTTCATGGTTAGAGATGATCACATCAATGTGGAAGTGTGAGTACTTATGGACTTCTACGTGACTTCCTTCTTTCCACAACATGGCAAGTCCTCCACTTCTACCATCACTAGGGACAGTAATTCCTTGTGTATATTCCAACTATGCTTGAACTTTCTTCATGAAAGAAATTTTAGTCTTCGTCTCCACTTGGAAGACCAGTAAGGGAGCTTTATCTCTCACCATCTTGGTAAGCGTTAGAACTGCCCGAGAGTCCCAAGATAATATACTCATTGAGCTGGGCGGGGCTGCTTTGCCGCCTCCGCCACATTGCCATCCATGTTATGTTCATTTCTTATATGTTGCCCTACTTTCTATTTCCCTTTACTTCGCTTCAGCGAGATTGAGTTTGGATTAAGCTCTTGTAAAGGACTCGACCCAATCCTCTTTTTGTCAAGAGAGACAACAGCTTGGAGTGGGCCAGTATTTTCCTTTTCATTTTTTCTGTCAATGCGTTTCCAATATCTAGTCTTAGGACCAATGGGCTCGTCAACCCAACCCAAATCCTTGTAGTATATCATTGCCATTGGCCTATCTGTGTGGTTCGTGTAGGTAGCTAGGCTTTGTACATTAACCAAACCCCTGAGTGGTAAGTTAACATCCTCTTCATCTGTCACCATCATCTCCTCTCCTATGGCTATCATTGGATGTGCTACACCTATCCCTGATGCATTTGACTTTTTTCTGTCTGAGGAATAGCCACTTTCAGGTCTTGTACATCCATACTTTTGCTCGGTTTCAACGACAGTTCCTTCTGCAAGCTCTGTTGCTGGTTTTGTCCCAAGTTTTGAGTCAACCGGTGCATGTGATTCCTTTGAATGTGTCAGCGTAGTGGCAGAGGGCCTAGTAGTGTCACTAGCTTGCTCATCCTTGTTTCGTACGAGGGTTTAGCTCCTTCCTTCACATTGCAGCGATTTTCAGATTTTGGTGGTCAGCTAAAGAACTCCGGTACATCTTTGTTGGAAGGGTGTTTGAATGGTTCACCTCTAAGCCAGGGCCCATATTGGTGTGGTGCTTTCTCTTTGCCGACGGAGGGTGGGCCACCTTCTTGGCACTCTTTTTCTCCATGGCCAAGTTTCCCACATGTATAGAAGAAATTTAGGAGTCTTTCGTACCTGAAGTAGACCCAGCATTGTTCATCATTTTCAACAGTTATCTTTTTTCCCCTGAGAAGCTTCTTGGTGATGTCTATCTTCATTCTGACCTTTAGGCATCTTCTCCATTGAACGCCTTTATCTGGCACGTCAACATTGAGGACCTCTCTTAGTTTTTTGTCTATCATCCAACCAGTCTCCCTTGTCCTGCTTTTGAGAGGCAGATTGAAGATTTGGATCCAAAATGGGCACCATTGGAGTTTAATGTCCTTCGGTGCAACGTCTCCGTCAAAGTCTTAGAGCAAGACTAAGTTTTTTTCATAGCTTCATGGACACATGTCCATGATTTTCTACCTGTCTTTTTTGTCTCCAAGGAAGAGATCTTCGTCAATATTTGAGATGTGGACACCTTTGTTCGTTTTCCAGGCCATTCTCATTGTCTTTCGTAGGGCTTCTATGTTTATGCTATTGCCTCCCAGGATGATATCATCATCCTTTTCCTTAGTGAGAGTTAGTTTTTTCCAGAATTCCTCAAGGTCATCTACCATTTCGGTTTGCTTTAGGTTTCTAGGTGAGGTAGTGATGGAGGGAGAGAAGAAAGGAGGGGAAAAAAAAAAAAGGTTCCATGGGGAACTATAGACTTCTTGCAAGAAGCAAGACCTACCTTGTCTCTACGCTCCTGAGAGGAAACGAGGGACACTCGATAGAGTGAAGAATATTTTGTTTAATATTTTTGTTGGTTATACAATCTCCTACTTGGGTTTCAACTTTCAATTCTAACTATATTTAGAGGAAAAAGAAAATCTATTAGTATCTTGATTTGATAAAGATAATCATTAAGAAATGAACATGCCATATGTCATAATTATATATACGCGCACACACAAAAAAGGACAATTATGAGTAATAAACAATTTTAAAAAAAAAATGGAAAGCTGTTTCTACATTCTCATCCCTTCCTCTCACCCTTTTACACCCTCGCATTCCTCTTCATTTCCACTTTCTGCAACAAAACATAGTGCTAACCTTAGTGATATTTTTGTTTGATCTTTTTGTTGGTTATACAATCTCCTACTTGGGTTTCAACTTTCAATTCTAACTATATTTAGAGGAAAAAGAAAATCTATTAGTATCTTGATTTGATAAAGATAATTATTAAGAAATGAACATGCCATATGTCATAATTATATATTCGCGCACACAAAAAAAGGACAATTATGAGTAATAAACAATTATAAAAAAAAAAAAAGGAAAGCTGTTTCTACATTCTCATCCCTTCCTCTCACCCTTTTACACCCTCGCATTCCTCTTCATTTCCACTTTCTGCAACAAAACATAGTGCTAACCTTAGTGATATTTTTGTTTGATCTTTTAGACTGTTAGATGAATTTAGTGTCGACATGACACTGATTGGGGCTGGGACCATGTAGTTATATACTCCTAGATGTTGAATTATGTGAAAATATTAGTGTGAATTGATGGCAACAAAAAATCAAAAGAGAAGAAAGAAAAAGACCAGCCTAATTGAAAAACAGGGGAGGGGCTTCACTCTACTAGTCCAAGCAAGTGCCACCTAATTTTAACAACTTTACGTTCACTAAGAAAAAAAATGAGTACTCGCCAAAGTGGGAATGTTGTGTCTTTCGTAGAAAAGTAAAGGGTGTTGATTATGCCCATTTGCTCACTTCCCTGACTTTCTTGATCAAATGTGGGCTAAGCGTGCCATTCACAAGGGACCTACACCATGAAAAGAACTCAGCACCTACTTGATCAACCACTATTCATTACTTTTTGATTTTCCCAACAGTGCATATATGGTATTGGATTTGCCTTCTCTCTCCAATCTCCACTGCTAAATACATTAATTTTCATATAGTTTAATTAAGGTGTGATAAGCATGTGTACCAGAAACGTTTAATAAGTTAATGTCACGCTAAAAAATTCATTACTTTTTTCATAATTATTGAGTTAGTATGTTGTGATTGGCGTATGACAAAAACAAATATACGAGATTATATGAAATCTATGTTGTTCTAATTGGCGTATTATTAGATTATTGCCCAATAAAAGCACCATATCTTAGTCGTACCCAGATATTGTTATCCAAACTGCTTCCAATAGAAAATAGAATGCAATGTAATAGTGTATAATTTAATGTATATTTCTATTTCTCCACGTAGGTCCTAACTAAATCATAATTACAAGGAATTATTTTGTTGGTACGTCATAATCTGATCAATTTCAAAACGATGTGCCTGTTTGATTAGTACATACATAACTGTATTTATGGTGTAACAACGTCAAGCAATGCAAACTCTACCTGTCTACCTCCAAAAACGGGTGGTTTCATGCAAATGTGGATAATTTTTCCTACTTGAAAAATAATATTCTACCTACTTAATTATGAACGGACACAGGTTAGCTCTAGTGCATGGGACACGTATCATATTTTTGCCATTTTTTCGTATCATGTCGGCTCTAGTGCACTGGAGTTAACCCTTACCTCTTATAGACTGTCATGTCATGTTGAATCATGTTCATAAGAGATTGTTTACCTCCTATTATGAAAGCATTGTTGTAAGTGTAAATTGGCTGTTGGTAGACTTTCTAGCTCGGCCTCTGTTTCCCAATAAATTGATATTAGAGCCAAAGGTTCAGCTTAGCTTGGATAAAGAAATCTTCACCCATATGTGTTCGGTGTATAGCTCTATGAAAGCATGGATGACTAGCTCTTGGATTGAGTTGTGTTTGGTAACAATTACATTTAATTTGGTGAAAATCCTGTATATGTGGTCCTTATATGTGGCACTCATGGATTTGTGAAAGACTTTAACACTTGAGGGAAGTTAGGTTGATGTGATTAAGGCTCATACGCAAAGGGTGCTGAGGAAAGCAATAGAAATGAGTAGTTGTTATACATTATTGCCTTAAATTTGTGAGGCTCTATGTTTTTTGGTTGAAATGGTGTCTCAAAATGTGGACAAGTATTAAATTATTAATAGATTCTTAAGTCTCCCAATGTTTCTCTTGGAACTATCAGGCACAACTTATTGATCTTTACGCAATTTGGTGTCACACTAGTGGATCTTTGAAGGACACACATGAAAGGGGAGTTGGATTGTGTGATAGAGACTCACTTGTGAAGCTCTTGGATTTGTGAAGGACGCAAGCGAGTTACATTGATGTGGTAGAGGCTCACATGTGAAGCTCAAATCTAAAGGCTTAAAGGGCATGTTTGGTAGTAACTTTCAAGTGTTGTTCAAAATGATGTGAAAATTGTAATTTAAAAAGTGTTGTGAAAATACATGTTTAAAGTACTCATAATGAAGAAAAAAAAAATTGGTACTATGTTTCAAACAACATATTTTAAAATATGGAAAAAAAATTATTATGTTTGGCACGTGTATGTATTTTTTTAATATTTTAAGTGACAACTTTCTAACAAATACAATTATTTTATTAGTAATATTTATTAGAGGAGTACACGTGAGAGAGAAGGGAGGAAAAGAGAGAGAGAGAGAGAGAGAGAGAGAGTTGTAGTTATGTTAAATCTTATCAAGTGGGTCCCACACTTTTTTAAATATTTACAAAAAAGCCATTGAGTAATATTATTTAAAAACTGAAAACCGGTAAAAAGAATTTTCAAAATTTATTATTTAATACCTTAAAATGAGAAACGTAACTCAAATGCTCCTAAATAAAATCTCATACCAAACGCTTTTTTTTTTTTTTTTTGGGCTCTACAGTTTTTAATATTTAAACATTGAAAATTATTATTTGAACTATCTTACCAAACATTTCCTAAACATTTGGGTCGAAGAAATGTCCCAGGCACATATTTAACAAACTTTTGGTGGTTTTGTTGGACTTTTCTCACCCAAACAAAGTTACAAATCTAAAAAGTATGTAGATTTAAAAAATAAAATAGAGAAGATCCTGTTTTAAAACCATAATACGAATACCTCATGTAAAGTACCAAAACCAGTTAGGTGTAGATTAGCTTCTCACAGGTTAAAAACTTGATCAATTAAGAGTGATTTGACAGGCAGACAATTCCTTCGTGAATGGGTCTACTTGAGAAATGGATGAACATACAAAAATAGCAGCATATTATGATGAGTGGAAAACAAATTCAAATACCTGATTCAAGTCAGGACAAGCAAAACTTTTGGAGAGCACCATGGAAAAGAGATGCTTAAATTCAAAGAAAAACTTATTCACATGCAGTAAAACTTTAGGTATATGTAACTGGTTAAGGTAAGACTTATCAAATCATATCATTCACATGGTGAGCCATATGTCTCTCTTTTCTCATGTACGTACAAATCATGGACCAAATTGATTTGCATGTCAAGGCCAATTAATTGGTGCCTCATAATTTCTCACTATCAATGTAAACATATTTCTTTCCCACATGGAGTTTGGGGACATTTGAGCCACTATGATGCCTTAAAGCCAGAGAGAGAGAGAGAGATGATCTTGGTTTACAGCTTTGTAGAGCATCTATGAGAGAGAGGTGGGGAGAGTGATAATGAAGGTTGGGTCAAGTGGGACCTCCAATAGCCTCAGTGGAGTAAATTAGTCACTAGCAGTGGAAGCTGCAATGTCAAGCAAAGGAACCCCCCCAAATTTCTCTATCTCTCACCCACCCCCTAAAAAGAAAGAAGCAACAAAAAGAGTGACATAAAGCCAATAGTAACATCATCATCATCATCATCATCATCATACTCCATAACATCATCATAATCTCCTTTGATTTTCATTTTCCCTTCATTCCCACCAACTACCATACATACCCACCTCTTCAAACTTGCAAAAAACCAAGTTACTTCATTTTATTGTAACTCTCTCCAACCCTTCTTTTCTTTCTATGCTTCTGTTTGAATTTTCATAGGTAGAACTCGTCATACTTCTTCAAGAACCCACGAGGTCAGAGATATTGAAGCAGGGCTTCCAATACTTCTTGTCAATCATTCCGGTACTAAAAAAACTCTGTCCTTGTTCTGTTTTTTGCCAGTTCTCTCTCTCTCTCTCCAAGAATCCAACTTTTCCCTGTTTTAAATATTTCCTTTTAAGTTAACGTACTTGAACCTTAGTTACTCAGAACATATCAAAAGGATACAGAACTATAAACACACTGTATCAATCTGTTTGTTTTGATTAGTTATTTCGCTATATCAACTCTGTTTCTGTTCTGTTTTCCCTGTCTGGTATCTATCTTGCAAACCAAACAGAGAATTGCAAAATATTAATATACCCATTAGAGAAAACATTGAAATGGATTCATTCAATCAAACCACTGGCTTCCGTTATAACCCATGCTCAAACAGAATGAGTCATCATTCTGATGATGAATCTGAGTTTTCAGGGATTCTTGACATTTATGTTCATCATGCTAGGAACATTCACAACATATGTATCTATGATAAACAAGATGTCTATGCAAAATTTTCTCTTACTTATAACCCAGATGAGACTGTCTCAACTAGAATCATTAATGGTGGTGGTAAAAATCCAGATTTCAATGAGAACTTGAGGTTGAAAATCACCCAAGTTGATGCAGTCTTAAAATGTGAAATTTGGATGCTCAGCAGGGCCAGAAACTACCTGGAAGACCAACTTCTGGGATTTGCTTTGGTCCCAATTTCACAAGTTGTTGGCAAAGGAAAGGTGACAGAAGATTACAGCCTCTCTTCCACTGATCTCTTCCACTCCCCTGCAGGCACTGTCCAATTGAGTCTTTCTTTAGACACTTCTCTGCCTATTAATCCCTCTGCCAAGTCTTTATCTGAATCAGCTACCAATTCATCAATATCTTCAGAAGTTGTATTGCTTGATAGAAAAATCTCAGAAGTGATCTTAGACCCAGGAGAGTATTCCAGGATTGAATTTCCGGACATTAATGTTGTTAGAGAGAATCAACAAATGGTGTCTGAGTACTTTGACTTGGCAGGGCATGGCTCTGGTTCTAGGCTTAAATCCACAGGACTCGTTTCGTTTCTCCAACTTGGTTCTTCTCCTCAATCTGTTGATGACTATGAAATGACTGTTAATTCATCTGAGGAACATCGTGGTGGATTGGATTCTCCTAATGAAAGCATACAGAATTCTGGGTTCTTAAGTTCAACTACAAGCAGCATAAGTGATGACAGAAACTCGGCAGATTCAATCGAGAAAAAGAGTCGTTTATGCGGTGAATCATCAAATTCCGTCAATGTCTCAATCACTACTGAGGCTAATCAGAACTCCGGTGCTAGTCCAGACACTCCAACTTCAAAGAAGGGGACTGAAATCAGAGATGAAAAAGATTCACATTTCACAAGCAAAGAGGAGGAGAACAAAAAGGATAGGCATATGGGCTCTGCCAAATTTGGTCAAGTTTTTTCACCTCCACTTGGGAATATCAATCTTGAGGCTGAGCAGTCTGCCATGCAGCAGCAAATAGTAGACATGTATATGAGAAGCATGCATCAGTTTACTGAATCTTTGGCAAAAATGAAGCTTCCAATGGATCTTGATAAACCAGAAAGTGAAGACCGTGGTGATGTGATTCAAAACCATAGCACCAATTTAGAAATTGATAAGAAGAAAAAGGATGGATCGCGTGTGTTTTATGGTAGCAGGGCATTCTTCTGATTGCTAATTGATGCTGCATAGCTGACAGTGAGTTTGTTCTAGCTAAATATGGAGTTTAATTTATGGTAACTTTTGATTCCTCTCAGCTTCTTATGTGTTATTCATGACAGATTTCAGTTTCTTGAGGCTTACTTAACCTCTTCCCCTATGTTGATGTCAGATATTTTCTTGAAATTTAGTGGCATCTGTTCCATTGACTGAAATAGCTACATGTTAGTATGTTACTGATTCATGAGCTTATGATAATTTTATTATCGTTTGGGTCTGCTTTGAAAGTTGTTTGTGTTGTTAGAAGTCTTTGTTTAATATCACTCGGGAAATTGCTGTTACTAGTGCAGTATTAACTATTAAGTCTTTGTATATAAAGCTACTATTAGTATTTATACAAGTGTATGTATGTAATACACAAAAACAATTTTATATTGTTTATAATGATATTGGTATGAGGTCTGGAAACATGCATCTAGTTACTTGCTTACAATTTCGTTTCAAATGTGTATGCCACAGGTTTATTAATTTTCATTTATACCGTCCATTTTGAGGACAGATTACAGCTTATTCCATACTTCTTAAGCCAAAGGAATGGTGTACATCATTATTCTAACACTCTTTAATTCGTGGGCACAAACTACTCTTCAACGAATGGGATCCAATAAGTAAACTTCTTTTTTGACAAATTAACAAAACTGTATTCAACAAAACCAATACAACTGCAGAAGCAGCAGAACAGATTACAAACAGTGCTATCTGGGAAAGCCAGAAACAAGAACCAAAAGCTAACTAAGCCCCAAGGAAGTTTTCACAAGCTACAAAGATACCTGTTTCAGATAGTGACAGTGTACTCAACATTCTTACACAGAAATAATTTATATCTAACATCCTGCCTAATGGCTGCTCGGATAATATTAGCTTCCAAATGAACTTCGCGTGCATGAATTCTAGGCATCTAGAAGTATGCTATACTCAAATGTGGGTATAACCCAGCAGCCAAGCCAAGGTCCCAATCAACTTCTGAAACCCTTTAAGCTTTTTTACAGGCTACAGCCCAATCAATCTCATCAATCTAGCCTCCAACTCCGTTGTTGAGCAGAATGTAAGAATTGGACTTTCATTAATTGGTCTTTTGTTTTCTTAAAACGGGTTGAATGTGAGTCAGTTAATATATACGAGGGTACCATTAGTATGCTGTGGTCATATAATAGGTCTTCGACTCTTGTTACACCTTTATTTTTAACAAAACAAGAAAAAATTGTGTTGTAGTTTGATGTGAGATAGAGTGTGTAATTTGAAGCTTAATCTATGATGAGTGGATACTCACTATAAACATTAAAGCTAGGCTGCTTCTCTATTTCTAACATTAGATGAAACCCTATCTTGCCCCATCGAGAGTCATCTTGAAAGAAGAAAGAGCTAGGAGAGGAAGGCCTGCCCATGCCGTGTGCACATGAGTTAATTTTTGTTGTTACTAGTTAGTTTTGCTTTAACTCATGCCATCAAAAGGTCGGTGATTAAATTCGTGTTATTTTTCATGATCATTTGTATTCTGTCTTACCAGCATATTTCAGTTGAATCTTACAAAGACAAGACTCTAGAACATCACCCAAAATTCTATTAAAGAAAAAAAAAAAAAAAAAAAAAAAACAGTTGCCCAAGGGACTCAATTTCGCTTCTACAAAAAACAGTTTCCCTTAACCTCCAATTAGCAAGTCTTTGTTCAGTGGAAATACTATTCCACAAAGCTAACTACACACACACACACACACACACACATATATATATATATATATATAAGAATATCAAAATCATCTCAGTTTGAAATGGATCCATTTCATAGTTTATATTACAAATTTAAAGGTGTATTTAAATGATGTGAATTGTTAATCCAATAAATAAAATCTCAACTATGAAATGAACTCTATGAAATAAAGAGGATTTTGTTACATACAAAAGCATGCTAGAGAATAGCGTTAGCAAACTGTACTAGCCTTCACTAGAGAATATCGTCCCCAAAATAGCTTTGCAAAGTGTAAAATTTTATTTTATGTAAATTTTTTGCAATCCTTCCCAAAAATAGGCACAAACTCTTTCTCAACGAGTGAGTTCCCAGTTCCCCCACCCATAAATTTTTAACTTAAATGATAAATATTGACTGGAGAGGGTTTGAAAGGAAGGAAGAGCACCTATTCTAGCTAGATTATGGGTAAATTACTACAACTTGTTAAAGATAAATCATTTAATTTAACTGTTCAAAACAAGGTGAAAAAATGAGGAATATGTCATTTTTATTTGTCATCAAAAGCACATGTTTGTTGAATAAGGCAACGGGGAAAGACTGCAAAATGTGAAAAATGACAAAATATATATATGAGCTGGTCATAAGGGTGCTTGAAAGGATTTGTTGAATTATTCGATTTCTATTCAATTAAAATGTTGAGACTCCCAAGTTTAGTTGACTGTTGACCCATGATACTTTTATTCTTTATTTGTTCAGAGTTCTAACAATGTCATTTTTGTCAAACTTTTACAATCATATTTGCTTCAAGTTGTATCAACATTGTCAAATACCAAAAAAACATTGTTACTTGTCTCTACATTTTAATTGAAATAGAAATCAGGTTTTTTTTACCCTTTCTAGGAATAAAAATGATATATTAAACCATCTTTAATTTCGAGAAAAATGACCTGAGAAGAAAGAGAGGAGATGGAGATAGGATCATCCCAATTACAAAAGGCAGCTCAACGGATTACATTGTAAGTCAAAAAGTTTACATTCCTTAGAACAAAAATGAAATCTCAAGAAGTAGTAATAAATGAAATCTCAAGAAGTAGTAATTCAACAAAGCCGGTCAAGCATCCTAGTTATGACTAGCCAATTGTTATGTTACCATATGGGTAGTCCTCCTACCCATAAATTCCTTACTAGAGTAAGATTATGGTTGAAAAACAATACACAATTTGTAAGACCACTAAATTTTCTGGAGAATAGTTGAATGTGATGGTGGCTCGTGGCCCTGGGAAAGATGCCCAATGTTTTTCAAAACAAAATTTGAAAAGTAATGGTAATACAAAGAGGATTTAAAAGGGGGCAATGAATGTAACAATAGGAACACAACGAGCCACATTGTCAACAAAATACAGTTCCAATTGTTTTCAAGAGTTTTCATAGCTATCTTTTTGGCAACTCTTTTGGAAGGTTAAGAGCCATTGGCCATGGTGGGTTTCAACCATAATTGAAGATAATCCTAGCTATGCTCCAGCATACTGAGATATGCAGTTTATTATCTCTTATCTGTCCCTAGTGTAGTTTTATCTTTCCCATCAGCCTAGCTAAAGCAACATTTAGTGAAAAAAAATAGCTAAATTCAACCAAAACTTCCACACATCAACCTCAATATTTTGTCCTAAAAACTTAACAATGGACAGTGTCCTAAGTACATCTATTGAGCACTGTTCACTCATTACACTAAATAAAAATCTTATTTTATTTACACATTGGGAAGAATGGGTTAAAAAAATATATTTGAAGAGGGAGAAAATAATATTAAAATAGAATAATAATAGAGTACTGAGGTTGATGTAGTTTTTTATAAATACTCGTAGTAGATTAGAAAAATTAATAAGGTGAGTTTTTTAGGCTAATAAATTTGCTAAAAACCCACTTAGGCTAATGTGAAATTTGAATGCTCTTTATGAGTTATATTATGAGTTTATGACGATGTAAGCTATTATCTTTTTTTTGGTTAAAAAATAGAGAGTATTTTTTTAGGCAAATTACATGGCAGACCTTAAGGGCCCAAGCTCATCAGCGAGTGCCAAAATAGGCCGAAGGACCCATATCAACCACGAACAATGAAGGTCATACAACCAACTGAAAGATAAGGCCATAAGGGCATAAGGCCCACAGCCTTACAAGATATGCAATTTGATTTGTGGTCCAAATCCATGATGAATGTTAATATGCTTTGGCCTTTAAAATTTATGGATATTTTTATTTTGATTATTTTCGTTTTAAGATTTATGATTTATGATTTATATTTGGTTCCTTAATGTGTGTTTTAGTACTTTTTTTTTTTTTTTTCCTTTTTGACGCTTTATGAAAATTAAAATTTTAACATAAATAGCCAAAATGAAAACACCCAAAACTTTGAGAAAGCAAACATGTACTTTAGTCCATTTATAATATACATATAGATTTATTCTTATAAGATAATTTTTAATTCCCTAAAAATTCCTCTTGAGTTTTTGAATTTATAAGATTTAACTATTCTTTTTCCTCTCTTTAGTGAGAGGAGCTCATAACTTTTAACGGAGTTAAAAAAAAAAATTAATTGTTTTTTTTTTTTAAGAATAAGTATTTTTTTATTATTCTAAAAATCTCTCTCCCCCCTCCCCCAATATGTAAAATTTATGACTACCCACCTAAGTGGATGCTTGGAATCATACATTACATTTAGGCTTTTTGAGTATTGGTTTATTAGTAGATACAAATTATTATGGTCTTACCTAATATGGTCTCTGTGAATAACTGTTATTTTTTCTCTTTTGACTGAAATAGATAATCATATTTAAGTATATTCTAAAAACCGTTTCATGGTTTGAACACTAAACTTTGTTTTGAATTTAGGTTTTTATACCAATGCATTAAAAGAAATTAATTAATGTCTAAAATTAAAATATTTTGATAGCTAAAATTTCACCTTTTAAAAAGTTTTAACTACATCTTGAGACAATTAGAGTTAAGCCAACACTTTAGGGATCCGGCCCATCCATCTAATCTTGGTTGAACAAACGAGTTTCAAAATTTACAATAATCAACGACAAGTTGAATATTTTCAATTAAATCAAGTGTCAGGTTTCCCGTATGAAAATCAGACAAACCTAACTTGTTTGACAAAGGTTTGAATAGTGCTTTATTTATTAATTATTAGCATTTCTCTTGCTACCCATTGTTCCACTTTAAGTGTTTTTGTTCCTCTTTGATGAAAATCTCAATAGATATCTTTAGATATTCATCATCCTTTTGATCATTTTGCGATCGTCATGATGCCTCATAAATCATAGATTGCTAGTGTTATCATTGACCCACGGGCTCAATCAATTCAATGATCAAGTGAAGCTTATTGTATTGATTAACAATCTATGCATCGATGGTCGACAATAGTCAGAGCTTAAACCTATTATAATTGGATCAATCAACACTAAACCCAAATCCAACTTATCTGTTATCACCCTAGGAGATCATGGGATAAACATAGAATATCATAAATTGTCTCCCCCCCCCCCCCCCCCCAAAAAAAAAAAACTTCTGTTACTTATGGCCTCCTCTCTTTTTGGTACTAGTTCCATTGTCAAAAGTTTCTTCCTATATCTTGAGATAGGAGCTAGAGAGAGAAGACCCTATGAAGACAAAAAGGAAATTTGGTCCCCACCTCAAGCACGGGTCCCACTTTCAATTGTCCCTTCCATTTTTGTTTAGAGAGTTTTGAGTTGTCGTCTCCCTCACCACATGATACATCCCTCCCCATGTGGCTAATCATTCCGATCAAAACTCTCTCTCTCTCTCTCTCTCTCAAACATTTTCTCTCACTAAATCTCTCCATTGGGACCCTCCAACTCCAAGTAGACCCTACACTCAAACCTGACTATGTAAGCGTTTGGATTGGGCTGATAGTGGCTAAAAGTCATATTGCGTTTTCAAGATTTTTTTTTTTTCTTTTTTTCTTGCGTATAAACAGTAAAATCACATTAATCACATTATTTTACCAAGAAAAAAAAAGTATTTTTTTCAGTACTGTTATACACTGTTCATGGATCTCACGATACTATTTATATATTTAAAAATTATTTTACTACAGTATTTTTCAATTTTTAATTTTCAATTTCAGTAATAATAAGTTGAATCCAAACGAACCCTATATAGCCCCTCCTTAAACTTAACACCACAGAACACAGTGCTCAAACTCAAACCATTACTTCCTCTCTCTCTCTCTCTCTCTCTCTCTGTAAACATTTCCCAACAATGGCGGATTATGGTGGTGCAATCTCTCTTTCCCAAGGCCTAGACCTCTCTCACACCTCAGACGATGAGTCCTCTGAGCACAGCCCTCGTAGCATGCCTACTCTCTCTACACCCACACCACCTAATCCTGGCTCATCATCCTCTTCCAAGCCCAAGAGAAAAAGCACCACAACTCTTTGTGTCACCGAGTTTGGATCAACCCCAGAAGTCTCAAAGAAACCCAGAGGCAGACCAGCTGGGTCCAAAAACAAGCCCAAACCTCCCATTGTCATCACCAAAAACAGTGACTCCGCCATGAAACCTGTCATCCTCGAGATCTCCGCTGGCAACGACGTCGTGGAGACTCTCATTCAGTTTGCTCGCAAAAGACACGTTGGTATCAGTGTCCTAAGCGGTTCAGGCTCCGTGTCCAACGTGACACTTAGACACCCCGCCGTGCCACACGCTCCAAGTCTTTCCCTTCATGGACCCTTTAACCTCCTTTCTCTCTCGGGTTCATTTCTTGGTTATTCAACAACATCTTCTACTAAACCACCCTCTTCTTCATCATCATCATCTCCTTCTTCTTCTTTTGTTTCCATTTCTTCTTTTGGTATATGTCTTGCAGGGGCACAAGGGCAAGTGTTTGGAGGGATTGTTGGTGGGAAAGTTATTGCGGAGAGTTTAGTGGTTGTGATGGCTGCAACATATACCAACCCCGCGTTTCATTGTCTTCCTAGTGATGACATTGATGAAGCTCATCATGAAGAGGTTAAGCCTAACATTGATTCTGGCGGTGGCGGTGGTGGTGGTGGTGGTGCAAATGCAAACGCTAGGGAGACTTGCACTACTAACAGTACAAATGCTATGTCCATGTCTATCTACAGTACTGTAGGTAGTACAAGTCCAACCCCTCTCAACTGCATTGCTCCTGATGCTATGCCTTGGGGACCCACCTCTCGTCCTCCTTATTGACTTAGATCATATGATATATAACATGCAAAATTCAAACATTTACTATTGTAGTTTTGTTAATTATTCTCAGTTTATTGTGGTTAGTTGGATCTATTGGAGGTAATGTGAAATGGGTTTCGTTTTGCCAGCTGCAAAATCTCATATATTTGTGCTTGGTACTTATTTTTTGTGTGTGTTCTCATGGATCTATTGGTGCTATTCATTGTTACAAAGAAATATGTTTGTGTTTGTGTGTTGTTGTTCATAATGTTTGTCCCTTCGAGGAGGTGGTGGTGGTGGTGGGTCTGTTGACTGTGTTCAAGGCTTCAAGGTACGTTTACTGTTTGTTTGTGCTGCAGGCTAGACAGGTACTGAATTAAGAATAAAACCTGTTACACTATTTTCAACTCATAATTTCAGATCAAAAAATTGTTGTGTAATAACGTGTGTAACAACACTAGTTTTTAATCTTTGAAGCATCCAAAATTTTGTCTCCATCCTGAAAGTGATGGACTGTGATATGATTTAAAATTAAATGGAAAGTGAGTTGCTTAGAACACATTAATAAGTGATTAGGCACCTCGCAAAGAACACAAAGTGTTCAAATAAAAGCTCTCAAGGTTTATTTTCAATCACATATACAACTGATCTACAAAGTGCTTATTTACCCTTATATTTAGCTACTTGTGCTAGTTGTTTGCCATTAACAGCCTCTAGATGGTTGACAAATGTATAAATATTATTGACAAATGCTTAAGCAATTATCTAATTAACTAACTAATTAGTTAAAGAGGATTTAGATATAGCTATTTGAAATGCCCTGCATTACTATACCATTGCTCATGTGTGTAACTATACGTGTAACAAACACTTCCCTTACATGAAATTACACTTTTTATAGGCTTGTAGCATCCAAAATTATTGTCTCCGCACCCCCATCGCATCGCTCATGCTTCATGCGATGGCTGATAAGGTGACAACTGACAAGTGATAAGGGTTGTAACATGGAATCAACAATTTTTTTTATATTAATAAGAAATATTATGAAATTAGAAGTACAAAATACTATGCTATGCCTATGATAACAATATGGCATTATATGTGGATGGATACCTTTAGAACTAGGTATATATATATAGTCAATGGTCGATTGTACCTTGTAAATGGGTTTTGCTTGTTTTATGCTAATATTTCAAAAGCTTTGTCCTTACTAGTACTACTATTTAAGAAGAAATGAGACAGAGTAAAAAAGTAGATGGATTGGGTGTGGAAGTAATGTCACATGATAGATAAGAAGGTATGAAGAGAGAGCAGAGTCCAGATTCCAGTCAAAATCAGAATACTGATCAGAACATATACTTTGCTTTCAAACGTGACAATCAGAGCAGTCCAATCCAACCTCTCTGCACTCTTATTTATTTGCTTTTTGTCATCTTTCAAGTTTCAACACACATATATGAGATGAGAGGGATAGGAGGGTAAAAAACTTTAATTTTGGTAAAGAAGAAAATGATGAAAGATACTTTAGTGAAAACTGAAAACCTGGCAATGAACATGAACATGGTAATTGTGTCTATGTATTGTGAAGGTGACTTGTGAATGGCTGCGAAGTTTTATAGCCAATAGCCAAGCCCAAGTGGGCGCACGCGAGGTCTGTATCTGATCAATGCAGAGAAGACCAAGGTTGGACGGCTCATGTGGCAGCCTCCCATTGGCTTGGTGAGAGAAATAAAAGCTGCTTTGACTTCCTTTTTAACCTTATTAGTTATTACTGTTGAAAAATGCTAGTAGGAGTTTACAACTATTTAAATTTATACAACTTCTTTCAGACTAGCCATGTTAAAAAAAAGTTGTACTATTACAGTTATCCTAGTTCGTCCAAGCTCGCACAACACAAGCTTTTCCATTCTCATTTGCTTTTAACGTTTAAAGCAGCTATAAAGTTTGGGTTATGAAAATTGTGTAAATAGTTTACTGTTATTCCAGTTGGTCAAAGCTCACGCAACACGAGCTTTTCCAATCTCATTTGCTTTTAAAGTTTAAAACAGCTATAGAGTTAGGATTACTAAAGATGTGTAAATAGTTGCGGTCCTAAGATTAAGATTGTTCTATTACCGTGATCCCAATTGGTAAGAGCTCACGCAATACAAGCTTTTCCAGTCTCATATGCTTTTAAAGTTTAAAACAGCTATAGAGTTAGGGTTACTCATCGTCGAGTAATAGTTATTTTATTTTAATGTTCGAGAAAATGTTCACTTTTAATCTTAAACAAAACTATATTTTCTATATATTCACTTTTCTTCTCAATTAAATAAAAGAAATTTAATACAAATTTTCATTCTTCTACCCAAACCAACAGGGTAGAAAATTATAATTCTTTTCTACCCTCTAACTAAACAAAGAGGTAATTGCACACCGAATCTAAATCCTAGTGGGAAAAACTGAAAAGGCAATAAATGTATTGGGAATTGGAGGTAAATTGTGACTTGTTGAGTATTGAGGCAGCAGGGGTTCAGAACCATTTTAGATGCTTTTGTTTCTGTTGCTTTAACAGGTACAGAGGGGGTTGAATTGAAGTAGCGTGATCAGCATCAGCTGTGTTGAGGGGCCTCTCTGATCAATAACATTCTCCAATGCTAAGCCTAGCGGTGTCAGTAATTGGCTATGGTTAATGTATCTCGAAGAGACAGTTCTTTCTTGGTACGAACACTCCATCAGTATCTTCTTTCCTTTGGTCCCATTTCTGGTCCAATGGTCCAACAATTCTATGACTCCATCCACGGTTTATTCTCTCATCAGTCATTCTCTCTTTGTCTCTTTATAAAGAATTTTGTGAACAAAGGACTTACTTCAAAAAAATAAAAATAAATAATAATAGTGTATGTTTGGCCTATTTATTGTTGCAAATTTATATGCTTTCTTTACATAAATAAATCAGTAAGGGTCCGTTTGTTTTGGCTGAACAAGGTTTCAGGAAATCATTTTACACTCTTATATGTGTTTGGTAAGCACAGGAAAATAGGGTCAACAGAAATTAATTTCAGCTTTGACTATAAAATACCCCTCTCAAGCTGGAAATCAATTTCAGTTTCTATTTTACCTTCAAATGGTTTCCAGCCCTCACAGACAAAGAGAGAGAGAGAGGGAGAGAGCAAGAAGAGAGAGCACACCCCTCCGGCCAGCCAAGCTCTTGCCAGCCCAGATCGTGCCACCCCCACCACTACCCCCACCGCCCAGATCACGCGTCGGCCAAGCTTTCTCTCTCTCTCTCTCTCTCTCTCTCCTCAACGCTTCTTCTCCCGATCTGGCCGTCACCGCTCAACATCACCAATCTGGCCATCACCGACCACTAGCCCACGTTTGAGATCGACGGCACCGCTGTCTGGGCCGGGCCTCTCCCTCATCACCGATCCACCCCTCCCTCATCACCGATCATCCACCAGCGAGTCGCAACCATGAACCGATCTCTCTCTGTCCCTCTCTCACGATTGGTCTTGTGATTTTGATTTTTTTGTTTTGATTTTTGTTTCTTGTGTTGTTTATATATTTTGATTCTCTGTAATAATATTTGTTTGGATCCTAAGAAAATGTGAGAAACATGATAAAAATGGGTTTTCTAGAGCATTTTTAGTAATACAACCAAACACTAGAAAATATTTTCCAAAGTATTTTTTGAAATGTAACCAAACACTTGAAAATATTTTCCTTCCCGAAAATATTTTCACCTTAAAATATTTTACACTCAACCAAACACAGCCTAAATAATTTTGCCCAAACGTACAATTTGATTTTTGAGTTTTGTGATTAACAGTTCATTGTAATCAGTTGCCACTGGTTATGTTACATTATTTTCTATGGTTTAATTGTTTTCTTCATGAATTAAACATTTCATTCAATTAATTGATTAAAGTAGAATTAGAAATATCTGCGACATGAAAGTATAAACACGTTGGTTTGTTTCCACAAAGACAAATATATAAACAAAAACTTTCACTTATGAGTTTTTTTTTTTTTTTTTTTTTTTTTTGAGAAACCACTTATGAGTTTTGTGATCAACGGGCATTGTAAATTTGTACAGCTTTCACTTATGGTTATATTATTATCTATGGTGTAGATATATTAGGGCCCAATTCGAATTGGGTCCAAGGAAAATAAAATTTGACCCTTTTTCTCGGCAAAAATGGCCCATTAGCATTAATTTTTGAAATATTTAGCAACAGAGCACTGTTTCGGAAATAATTAGGAAAATACCACTTTTTCCGAAAACGCCGCTATAGGGCCCGAAAACGTCACTATAGGGCTTAAAAACGCCACTATAGGGCCCCTTGAAACTGTTATGGGACTTGCAAAAAAATTTTGCAGGAAAACGCCGCTATAGGGCCCAAAAACGTCACTATAGGGCTTAAAAACGCCACTATAGGGCCCCTTGAACCTGTTATGGACTTATAAAATTTTTTTTCAGGAAAACGCCGCTATAGGCCCGAAAAAGTGGTAGATTGCTATATAGTTCGGAAACAATGTTTCTGAGCAAATTATTTCCAAAATTGATGGTAATGGGCCATTTTTGCCCTTTTTCTCTCCAAAATCTTGGTCCTCCACACATTCAGCCCAACAACTCCACATATCAGCCCAAACAACTACAGTCCATAGATCATCAACGGAAAAAATTTAATAAAAACTTATTATAAAAATAAAATAAATTGAAAACCAATCATCAACATTTTTTTTTTTTTTTGGTTTATACTTAGACCCCTTTAACTCAAAATCTTGGTTTACACCTATGAAAACGTATTCCAAATAGAAAAAAATATTTTATTTATAAAATCTTTAGTGTGAGTTCAGTGTCTGAATTGAGGAAAAAAATAGTCATTAAAAAAAAACACCAATCCACAGTTAATAATTGGTCCATGAAGGCTAAAGGGAGAGAAATTACCATTGAAAAAAAAAATTTGTGGTGGCTTATTGAGTATGTGATATTCTTATCAACTTTAGCTACTCTTAAAAGCATAAAATATTACGTGCTCTATTGGACGTATTTTTTCTTTTACCATATAAACTACATTCTATTGATTTGCGTTTCTACCTCACAAAACATTAGAAAATGTAAAAAATTGTTTTAAATAAAAAGTTCTTCTCCAAAACAAATCGAAACGAAAGCAACTGAAACAAGTTGCAACAAAATATAACTAATTCAATTTTAGTGTCCAAGCTCAAACCCCTTCTCTCAATGTTAATTGATCCGGCTTAAGTTGTATTTGTGTTTGGATGATGTATTGTGGAGAATATAGTTGTTTGCTCAAGAGCTACTGCACAGTTTTCAACATAAGAAAAATCAAGGATAGTAGCTGGGGAGTGTTAAAATCAATCTATAGAAAGCTAAGACAAAGTGGAATGGAATTTCCTAGTAAACTATCTTGAGAAGATTTGGCTTTCATGAAAAATTTCTAAGTTAGGTGCATACTTGTATATAATATAAGACAAAGTTTGACTTCAAATATGTTTGGAACCTTTGGCTCTAATCATCAATAGAAATATTACACGTACCCATTCTGTGTAATGTACATAATTCACTTGGTTAATTGAGTTAAGTGAATTATATACACTACACATAACAAGTACAAATATCATATTCCAATAGTGGTTGGAGCCAAACTCTACCCTATATAATATACCTAGTTCTTAAGTGAGTTAAAACCACTCGAGAAATCCTTTCTATCTAGGCTTTTGAATAGGGAAGTCAGAAGAGGCAAGAGCTAAGTTGAAGGCTTTTAATAGACTAAGCAGGTTGAATGGGCTGTTAGTTGCAAAGGTCAATATGGTCCTGGGATTTGTTGGGCTATGTTGGGAATGGGCTAGAGAGATGGCTCCGAGTAGTGGTGAATTGAAGGCCTTGGCTTACGGAGATGTTGGATGTTTAACTTTCTAGTCTAGCAAGTGATGTTCACCCTCATTAATAATGGATATGATTTGGTTTTCATGTTTGGAGATAGTCGAGTCGACAGAGTTATTGTGGATGGGATGTGCAGCTCCAAGTTCAATTGTAGAATGTTTGTTTGCTCAAGTGAAATCTAAGCTGGATTTGGTAGTATTGTTTAGGTATTGGTTTTTAAATGACGTGAAATCTGTCGTCTAAAAAAAGTATTCTTTGAGTACTCATAATGCAAAAACAAAAAGAAGAAGAAAGAAGTACTATGTTTCTATAACACTTTTTCAAAATTGAAAACACATGATTGAGTGTTTGGTATGAATATGTGTTTTTAAGAGGAAGAAAAAAATGTGTTTTATATGTTGCAAAGTTGAAGATTTGGCTTTCATGAAAAATTTGTAAGTCAGGTGCATACTTGTATATAATATAAGACCGAGTTTGACTTAAAACATGTTTAGAGCCTTTGGTTTTAACTATCAATAGAAAGATTACACGTATCCATTATGTGTAATGCACATAATTCATTTGGTTAATTGGGTTAAATGATTATATGCATTGTGCATAATAAGTACAAATATTGTATTCTAGTCGCCGGTGGTTGGAGCCAAACTCTAATCTATATAATTTTCCTAGTTCCTAAGTGAGTTAAAACCACTCGAGAAATCCTTCTTATCTAGGCTTTTGAATAGGGATTTGTTGGGCTATATTGGGAATGGATTAGAGAGATGGGCTCTGAGTAGAGGTGAATTGAAGGCCTTGGCTTACAGAGAAGTTAGATGTTTGACTTTCTAGTGTAGTAGGTGATGTTCACCCTCATTAATAATGGACATGATTTTGGGTTTCATGTTTGAGACAGTCAAGCCGACCGAGTTATTGTGGATGGGATGTGCAGCTCCAACTTCAATTGTAGAATGTTTGTTTGCTCAAGTAAAATCTAAGCCGGATTTAGTGAAATCTGTGATCTAAAAAAGTATACTTTGACTTTGAGTGATTATAATGTAAAAAGAAAAAAATGAAAAAGTAAGAAGTACCATGTTTGTATTACACTTTTTCAAAATGAAAACATACCATTAAGTGTTTGGTATGAATATGTGTTTTTAAAAAAGAAGAAAAAAAATGTGTTTTATCTGTTGTAAAAACATCATGTGAGGATCTCACGGTTTTCAAAATAATTACAACAATATCATTCAAAATTATTACTTAAAAATTAAAAACACCCTATTAGATGTGCTCAAAATATAGTATTTAAACACTCTAAATTGATAATTGTGATTCAAATACTATTTGTTAATAATTGTTATAAAATAATGTGTTTTAATTTTTTGAGCCCATAGTTTTTAGCACTTAAACAATGAATTAACTCCGCTACCAAATAGGCCCAAAGTATCTAACTCCTTGGTAGGGTGAATGAAGGATATCATGTCTGAAAGTCCTAAAATCCAAGTATCCAAAGTTAAGAAGTGATAGAAAATCTTCTAGAATGGGAAAGGGTTCATAAAAGTTCCATAGAACTAGAAGTTAGCTCTTTGGAGTTCAACTTGAGGGACTAGAAGGAAGCATTTTGAAGCTATACAAATGCTCGAAACAGGGTGTGAAAGTGGCCGGCCCTCTTCAAAATTGGGTATGGTTCCAAAACTATCTCTTTAAGTAAAATTTGGGACCCAAATGTTGTGTAAGAAGGAACTAATAAGAACCATATGAATGATGTTCGTAATAGCTAGTCACCATGCCAAATACCCAAAACACAATCGCTTTCAAGCTTGACATTAATCCATTAACCAACAGCTTTGCCATCGAAACTCCTATGCCTTCACTGGCTGTCCATACCATGAAGCCCATCCCACATTTTTTTAAGACTTTAATTTAATATTTTTTTTTTAAATTGTTAATTTTTTTGAATTTAGCAGAAGTTAGTATCTTTTCTCAAAAAAAAAGAAACCAGAAGTTAGTAAGACAAGGACGGTTTTGCATACTACCAATTAACTAAGGGTACATTGCTCCATTTTATATAGGGAGGATATGGAGTTTAAGGGACACATTGTTATTAATCATAATAAAAATAAAAATAAAAATAAAACTAAATTAATAAATAAGTAAAAATTTACCTTTAAAAAAAAAATTAAATTCCAAAGCTAAAAACATGTTTGAAGCCAAAGTTTTCCCAAAATTAAAAAGCAAAAATTGATTGTGTTGAACTTAGACACTAATGCTTAATATATATTTAATTTTTTAATGAATCTATGGGTGTGTAGAAGTTAAAAGAAAAATTAATGTTGAAAGTTCATTATTTAGGATATTGATTAAAATCTCATCAAGAACTTTGTAATTTGGTGTTATTGCTTGGTTCTCTTTGCCGGAGAAGAATCCGAGTTCAAATCTTTTCTCCTCATTTGTGCACAAATATCCAAGCCGTGCACCGCCCTGTTTGGTTGTGTGGTTCAAACACACATTTTCACATTTTAAACAATTTTACTCATATTTCAATATATTTTTTCACTCATATCATATATCAAAAACACTTAAATAATATTATTCAAACTCCTTAACCAAACGGACTTAGTTTTTCTCACATTTTTTCAATTTATTTTTGTATATATAGAGAGAGAGAGAAAGGAAATTCTACAAACGCAGGAAAAAAAAAAAAAAAAGAAAAAAAAAGAAAGAAGAAGAAGCCATCTTAAACAACAGGTAGCACTGAAAAAGCAGGACAAAAGAAGAAAAGCATAATCAAACATTCAACAGCAAGAAAAAGACAGTACTCAAAAGTTCCAAAGTGCAAATTTCATGGATTCAACATTGATCTTCAGCTTTGCAGGCAGAGGCAGGTTTCACAGCTGGTGGCTTCTTTGGGGTGGCTGGGCAATGAGTAGAGACAGAGGCATCTTGATGAGTAGCTGTGTGAGAATCTTTGGACTTTCCAGTGACAGTGGAACTTGCACCACCATGACCAGCTGCAGTGGCTTGGCCCATGTGATCTGATGGCTTTAGTGCCTCGTCGTTGCCGACTATTAGCTCCGGCGGGAGGACTTGAGAGGCTTGGCGGCGATGACGGGACATGGGTTTGTTGCTGTTGCTAGTCTTTGTGAGAGAGAGAGAGAGAGAGTATTGAAGGCAGTGAAGTGAAAGTTATGGTGTTTGATGAATTTATTAGGATGTGGGGGTGCTATTGTGTCTACAAGAAGTGTGGAAGGAAGTGATGGCATTGGCCATACACTGCCCACTTTGTAGTGAGTGGTCAAATATATTTAATGTAAATCAAATTTCTAATGTTGATATTTTGTTTTTTTCTGTTTGTTTGTTTGTTGTTATTATTATTATTATTATTTATGATAAATGATTCACAAAATTTACCGTTTGAATTAAAAGAGAAAGTAGTGTTATAAATATTACAAGGTACAAATTTTACTATATTCATTTTACAAGTCAATGTGTCACTAATATAAAAACATAATTTTCATTGAAAAAATTATAAAGAAATAATTTAAATATTCAATTATGATTGATTGAAGCTCACCAATTAAACTCCTTGGCATATTATTTTATAAACTTTATGTAGTAAAATTTGAGAAATGTTATGTTCACAATTTTTTCACAATACTTTCACAACAAATTCTAAATGACAAGTTGTTATTGGTTGTTTTTAGTAAGCAAAAATATAATTTCAAATGTGAGTTCAAATTAGAACAAATTGTAAAAATGTATATTTTTCTTTTAATTCAAATGCACCTTAAAAAATTGAAGCTATCACCTTAGCCAAAAATTGTTGTAATTACGTCACTAATATAGATGATAATCCAATCAAAAGAATTTAAAATATTGAAAAGATTAGAGAACCTTCACACTCCTACTAGGCATGTCATCTATATATCTATATAAAACCAAAGCTTTTGAAACTCTCACAATTTTCCACATCATCATTTTAATTTAAAAAAAATTAATTTTTAAAACTAAATAGTGAGAGTCCTAATAGGAGTCTCTTATATATATATATATATATATATATATATATAAAAGTGACACAATCTTTGAAAACCTTAAAGCAATCTCCTCTATCCGTCTCCACTAAGAGAGAAAACCCTAAGTTTCAATTTCTTTGGTACGCTTGCTATTGCTTTTTCTCTTTTTTGTGAATAAGTTTTTTTTGCTTTTGTTTTGTGTCTGGTGGAGGTGATCTTGCGGCTGTCTGTTCTTCCAGGCCCCATGAGATTTTACATGACTTTCATTGGCGATGGAGTAGTACTTTACAATATATAGTATAACTACAAGTATTGTAGTAAGTTTACTAACTTTTTGTGTGGTTCAAAGATGCTATATTCTATATTATTGTAGATTCTATAACCTTAAACTTTACCTTATAGAGACGTATGTTAGGTTGTCTCACATCAGAAGTAGCTTATTGCATTTGTTGTACAAGTTTTCAATTCCTTTTGTGTGGATATTTTTTCACAGTTGTGGAGTAAGGTATATGCACTATATGTTATCTTATGTTTTCTCTTATGGTGTCATGCTTCTTTGTTTATTAATTAAAGATTATGTTGGAAGCCTATATTATTTGCACCTTCAAAGTGTTTGACAATGTTTGAACCAAATTTTTCATCAATTAGGAAGAATTGGATAAAAAAAAACTTAGAAAAGCTTTCCATCCTTACTGAAATTGTCTCGCAATAATGACTTTTTTTTTTTATATAATAATTTGTAGGTTCTAAATCTTTTGATTTTTAATTTTATTGTCTTTTGATAGTTTGACCATCTAAATTTTTGGGTTCAATTTTTTGCAATATTTGAAACAGTTTAGCAAATTTCAACTGTTATAACTATGGATTATTCTCTTGAAGGTAACCTATCTTTCTCTTATATTTCTCTATTTGGTAGCCATATATTTTGTTTTGTTTCAATAATTTCTAGGCAATGCCAGTAAATTTTCTGAATTTTTTTTTCCTTTCGGACGTTTTAATAACATAATTTTTTAGTTATTTATTTTCAATATCTAAAATTTTTAGTTATTTATTTTCAATATCTAAATTTGTTAGCTAGATTTTTTTGCAACCCATTGCATGTTCAAGCAATGGCTTATTCATCAAATTGTAACTCAAAAAGATAGGAGCAATTCACACAATAATATAGTTTCATAATCAATTTAAAATTTTATAAAATTATTTTAGTCTATTATAAATAGGTAAGTTCCCGTGCGTTGTACGGGTTTCCGACTAGTATTTATATAAATGCATTCACAATTTTACGTGGTATTAATGTATGGTATGTGTTGGGATAACATGATAACATCAATATTCTTTTTGTATAAATTTGATATATTAATTTTCTTTATAAACTCTCAAATATAGGGTTAGAATACAACTTCATCCCAAAATTTCAAAGTTAATGAGTTTGGACCTAAGAAAGTATTCCCTCTTGTCACTAGCCACCAATAATAAAGTACAATTGTATCACACACTTAATTTTTAGGATCGTCTTCTGATACCATTTGTTGGAGTTTTTTGGATACAATATTATTAGTATATATTTGGGTGAGAGCTTGACACAACATCTTAGATATTGAAATACTCCGGTCAATGAACTCAAACCTAAAAAAACTAATATCAAAATCAAAGTATAACATTTCTCAAAAAAAAAAAAAAAATCAAAGTATAACATAACAACAACATCATCATCAATCACAATAACTATCACGTCTATTTATTTAGTATTTTCGATAATCACCATCACATCTTTTTAAATCAATTTTACAGTCACATTATCGGACCAAAAACATTGAAGGTAAAAACTTAAATGGATCCACTTTAGTCTCCATCATTGAGGTCAATCATTTTGATGAATTACATAACTTACACAAGTAAAAGTTGAGCCATTGTATGCAATTTTAGCATGTTATACACGAGACATTGGAGTTTCTCAACTCAGCAATGACCATTTTTGGTAACAAAACAGTGTGGGATGCGTGGTGAGCTAAGGGCCACACATATCTTTGATTGTCTGCACTCTGCACAGGATTTGGTCACCTAACAAAATCATAATAATGATGAAAAGTGGAATTCTTCCCATGCACGTGATTTCATCTTCTCGTCGTTGATGTTGCTCCTAATTATTTATTTGTTTTAGTTCTCAAAGTTGAATTTTCCTGCATATGAAATTTTTTTTCATTGTTAAGGATAGTCATTTTAGGTTTAATCTTTAATGTATCTGTTTTCAATAAAATAACATAAATGGGATTCAATGTATCTGTATCTCTACAACTACCTAGTACTGCATAAAATCCATAACTTGTATTACATCTCATAAAGTTAGTTTATCATTAATCTATGGTTAGTCTTTCTTTATACAAACCCAATTAATCTATTGCAATACAACAATTTTATATTAATTGTATAGTAAAAATGTAGACTTTTTACTTTTTAGTTTAGAACGTAGGTTGTTAAGCCAAATTATGTTTATGTTTACTTTTATTCTCTCTATTTTCCTCTCACTTTCTCAATCCTGATAACCATTCTAAATTTCTAATATGGTATCAATTATGTCGGTCCTCATAAGGGTAAATATATTTTCCACACTAGTTGTCGACCAATCATCAATAATGTCGCCCATAACTCATGGTTCTTTCATTTGTTGATGCCATTATTATGGTTATTATTATGGTTGCGTTTGGCATTAGCTAAAAAATGCAGTTTTTTTATTTTATTTTATTTTTATTTAGCTTATTTTTGCTACTATTCATGAGTCTCATTATACTTTTTGGCATCATTCATGAGTCTCACTGTACTATTTCAGCTAGTTTTTAGCTTTATCTACAATATTTTCAACAAAAAATTTTCAATTTCAGCTAAATAAGGTGCCCGTTTGGGTAGAGCTGAAACTTGCGTTTCAGCTCTACGTTTTCCTAACTTTTTTTTTTTTCCTCTGCACGTGAACAGTAAAAGCACTGTGCAGGGGACAAAAAATACTATTCACGCACTGTTCATGTACTATTCATGGGTCCCATGACATTATTTACACATTTAAAAATTATTTTACTACAGTGTTTTCAGTTTTCAGTTTTCAGTTTTCAGTTTCAGCAACAATAAGCTCAATCCAAACGGACCCAAGTTGTTCCCAAACGGACACGTAACTATTATTTGATCATAACATTTGTCCTTCGATCGTTGTCCATCACTTTGTTGTTTGGTGTAACCAACATATATCTCACTTGTTCCATTCCAGATCTTACATTCCAAATTAAGGTGTAACAAGGTTCTGCTTTGAGTTTGACTTTGATTGTAGAACTACAATAGTTATACTGCACATTCTAATTTGTATTACATCCTAGGGCTAATCCTTCCTATATATATATGCCCTTAATAGACTCATTATAATTTATAACACAATTTTAATTTTTCCACAGCAACATTGTGCTACTAAGGATCAGTTTCACAAGATGTTACTATGGGAAAATTGAAGCCATCCTTCGGATGAAGAATTTCTTTTCGCTATGCATGCTTGATAATGTGCCAATAACAGAAGTGCTTTCCAAGAAAGGATGTAATTTTAAAATTCTGATCCATGTACTAATGGATTGTTAGTTTTCTTATGCATTTTAGAATTAGACTATAAGGACACCACAGAAAGTAATTAAAGTACGGTAAAAAGTTGTGAAAAATATTGTAAAGTTTTTGTATCCTTAATATGACTCCTTGAAACAATTGAAAAACAATTAGGCACACTTATTTCAATGCAATTTGTTAGTTTTTAGACCCCTTAAAAACACAATTAGATTAACCTAGGTAATTAGCCAAGTGATTACTTAGTCAAATTAACAGATCTAGGTTAACACAAATAAACAATCATATCATGTATAGCAGAGGAAAATAAATAACACAACGATATGATAACCCAGGAAAACCAAACCGGTAAAAAACCTGGGGAGGATTTAACTTAGCTATCCTCAAGGTAAAAACAAATCCACTAGAAAGAATCGAAGTTCATACAATAAGACTTACAAGCCCCCACGCTCGACTTTTTATTGCTACCCACCAGTAGAACTTACTGACACGACCACGTGCAAGCTCCGAATCCACGGACTCCTTCTTTCTTTGGCCTTTGCAAAACACAAACACCTCCATTTGTGACTTTGAGATCCCACTCAAAGGTTTAGCAACACAAACTCTCCTGTTTGTGACTCCAAGACCAACCTTGAAGGTTTAGATCAGCACCTTTGATGACAAGAGAAGGCAGCAACTTCTACAATACCGGATCTTGAGATTCTTCAAGGAATAGACCGGTAGAAGACATAAGAGAGCTTTTTAGGAACAAAACTCTAAATACAAAAGAGGCACACTCTTTTCTCTCTGAAAAGCCTTATAAAAACGTGCTTAGGATTTCCTTTATATACTGGGAGAAGTAGATTAGATGGGCTTGATTGCTGTTTGGGATTCTTCTTTCGATCGATCGAGCCTGTCTTTCGAATCAAACCAGACATCTTCTTCTGCAGCTTGTATGTTCTTGAATCATAGAATCAAGATTGTCTGATAATACCTAAGACTCTAAGAGACAAGTTTGTGTTCACGATTTAGTTCTAAACATTTAGAACCTAACACAAACAAATTTTAAAAATCTATATATATATATTTATTCCAAGTTAAAGTTCTAATTTTGTGCCATGTGTTTTATGTCACGTGTTCCATTTAAATTTTTAAATTTTTGATGCCAATTGCGTTAATAGGCTGCTAAATTCAAAGAGTCCAAAATCAATGAACCTCTAATTTCAAAAAAAAAAAAAAACAATGAATAGTATGCCAATTGAGTTATTGCTAAAATCAAAGAGGCAAAATCAACAAACCTCTCATTTCAAAAAATGAAAGGAAAAAAAAAAAAACCGATGAGCATTAAAAAAAAAAAAAAAATCATCAATGTCCTTTACGTTCATAATCCACATCTTTGCTCCCATAATCCCTAAAAAAACCTCAGCTTTTGGAACTCCAAGATACAGAACCTCTACCCCAGAGTCCAATCAAACTCAATCACTAAGAGAAAGTGAAGATAGATGAACAAACTGAGATGGAGTAAAGCAAACGAAGAAAAAGGAGAATAACAAATAGGTTGTATGCAAGTTTCCAACGATCTCCTCACAGGTACCTTCTCTTCACTCTCTCTTGAATTTTCCATGCTTTCAGGTCAATTTTTTCCTATACGTTTTTCAATTCCTCTCAAAGTATTTGAAGAATTCCTTGAATTGACTTTTTTTGTCATCAATTGCTTCTTAATTCTAATCTTGGTGTAGGAGTGCGGAAGAACAGAGGATATTATTCATATGGAGAATTTCTATTTGGGCTCAGAGAAAATTTTCATTGGTAAATTTTATAAATTAGTTTAGTTGCTGTTTTTTTTTTTTTTTTTCCCCTCTGCTAATTTCCTCATTTTGTGTTATAGATTCTCATTCTTAGGTTGTACAACAAAATTATAAGATTTGGGGAGAAATAAAAATAAGTAGCTTCTTATTATTTTGGAATTTTTAATTTAGTTTTTTAATCTTTGGTGAGTATGTAGGTTGGGAATGGCATTGATGGGTGTGATGAGGCTTCAGTTGGAGATGAAAGTCATTGTTTAGGTTATGGCTAGAGTGTTGTTATTTACTATTTACAGCCTCGCTATTGATGTTATCATTTGTACATAATTTAACCCAAAGGCCAAGTAAAAGTACATTTTGATGATTATGCACATTTATCTTTTGGTCCTGCTTGTGATTTTGCAGGGCTCACTGCTGGTATGGCAATTGATTGTGTTTATGATGCTGGTGTTAGGTAGTATATTACTATATTTCTAATCTCCTATATATCTATTAATATTTGCATGTATAGATTGGTTCCCATTATCATATCAGCAATTGTTATTTACTACATTGTGGATTGAGTTTTTGGGTTGTGTAGGGTCACGTTTTTCAGGCCAAGCCCAAGATGCATAGGACATTAGACCGGTGAGCCCGGTACAATGAATTTGTAGAGAGTGGGCCAAAGAGCTAGGTTTTAGTGTATGGACAACGGTTAACACGGTGTTCTTCACGATCAAGCTGAGATGGACTGAGTTTACTAGAGAGGATTGGTCCTCAGCACAATCCGGGAAGCTTTTTCCGATGCCTCTGGTGTGTTGGGGGGATGGTTCTCTGCCCCTTCTGTTTCCCTCCATTCCCTTTTATAGTAGTTTCCTTCCTCATGGATGGGGTTCCTAGGGTAGATACTTGTCTCATTAGCCCTTCCCTCCAGTTGTTGGGAGTGGTTGTAAAGGCAGAAAAGTATGGTCATGTCAGGCACAAGGCACTGAACGTAATGATGGCAGCCTTTCCCTCAGACATTTCCCTTTTCTCCGTTGTCCTTTTCTGTTGTCCTTTTCCGCTTTTAGTACTTGTCCTGTTCCGTGGAATGATCTGGAGTGTCATTGCCAGTAGCAGGTTGCCTCCTTTATCCTCGACTACTTCCATGCCAAGGAGGATTCTCCCCATGGTCGAGGAGGGGTTTTTCTTTGGGCTGGGCCATTGGCCCAGTGTAGACATTGACATGGGCCTCCTGGTCTTTTACCTCCCACAATAGGCCTTCAAAATCCTGTTGTCCAGCTCCTCGGACGGAAAGGAGGGTTTTGGTGACAACGGGCCTCTGTTACGATTTGCCAAGTCTTGTCCTCCATTAATGCCAGAGCCTCTTCGCTTGCCTGAGGGCTGAGGCGCATTCCTAGCTGTGAGACATTCTTTTAGTCTATCCAAGCCGCGTTCCTGTCGTTTCGGTACACGAGGTGCATTTTAATTAGGGCCTCTTCACTAGGTGACATAAATCCAACGGCTGAAGACTACTTTGGAAATTGAGCGAGATTTTTCTCATTTGCAATTCCTTCTTGGAGATTTGGGCAAATTGATTACCACCAAGTTTGCCCCCTATATAAGACGCATGGTGGGAGATCATCCCCCTTTATTCGCAAACCCTTGAGTTTTTTCAGGTTTCTAACTCACCAAATGTTCCCAAAGTCTCCACTATGAGAGTGACTGAGATTTAGGGAGTGAAATGGTCAAGAATAGGGTGAGGGTGAAGGAACCAAACCCTCTTCAGAAGCCTCGAGTGTCTCCGAGATTCAAAATGGCCCAGTCAGGGCAAGGGAGACAAAGGCCAAAGATATTTCTTCCCCTCAATTGGATGAGAAAGAAGTTTCTCTTCCTTCAGCCAAAATCCGAAGCAGGTGTAGGTCACATCAGATTTTTAGTGTGACAAAATTGGGACTTTCATCCGGCGCCGTGTGTCACGCATGTGAGGGTTCGAGTTTCCCATCGCCGGTACCATCCATACTTGCTCGATTGCTGCTAGAGCAAGTATGAGGATTTGGCATTCCTACTTCTTCTTCTCTTCCACCACCGGTGCCATCCAGACTTGCTTGGTTGCTGCTAGAGCAAGATCGTGGATCGGGCGTCTCCGCTTCCTCTTCTCTTCTACCACCAGTGCCATCCATACTTACTCGATTGCTGCGGAAGCAAGATTGAGGATTTACTGTTCCCATGTACCCCCCCCCTTTTTTTTATAGTTAGCTTCTGATGTAGGCTTGTCTAACCCTTTTTATGTACATTGTACTTTTTATTTATCTAATAAAAATATGATTTTGTTTCATTTTGCGTATCCTTTCTTTTCTGTAATAATTTGTTTTATGAATGGATGTGCTGGTGTCTTTTCTTTCGAATAGTACTTAGAACTGATGCCATTGATGGTAAAGAGTTGTCACTTTGAACTTATCAAAACTAACAAGCACAGTAACGCCAATTTTAAGTAAGTTATCTGTATAAGACTAACCGGGAAAAACAACCGCATATTCTGTATTGCGAACGGGGTGACCGCCCGAGGACGTGTAACCTAAAGTAAGCTGTTCGAGAGGATCACCGGGTACTAAGGTTCTTTTCCACATTTCCGATAATATTTATAGCTTTAACTTGCTTTAGGCGTCTGGTCCGAGGACCGAGGCATGATTGAACTTAGCTTGAACGCTTAGAAAGGTACCATCGCGTGTTAGTTTCCACAAAGCCTGAGGTCCAAGGATCATGCAAGACCTTCGTTCCGTTTAGGACTTAGTTTTTTCTCGGAGTAGCTAGTTTTCCCATAGGTTTGAGTCCGAGGACTATGCAAAACCTTGATTCTGTCTAGTACTTAGATTCTTCTTGGAGTAGCTAGTTTCTCCATAGGTTTGAATCCGAGGACCATGCAAGACCTTGGTTCTGTCTAGTACTTAGATTCTTCTTGACGTAGCTAGTTTCCCCATAGGTTTGAGTCTGAGGACCATGCAAGACCTTGGTTCTATCTAGTACTTAGATTCTTCTTGGAGTAGCTAGTTTCCCCATAGGTTTGAGTCCGAGGACCATGCAAGACCTTGGTTCTGTCTAGTACTTAGGTTTCTTTCGGAGTAGCTAGTTTCCCCATAGGTTTGAGTCCGAGAACCATGCAAGACCTTGGTTCTGTCTAGTATTTAAATTCTTCTTGGAGTAGCTAGTTTCCTCATAGGTTTGAGTCCGAGGACCATGCAAGACCTTAGTTCTGTCTAGTACTTAGATTCTTCTTAGAGTAGCTAGTTTCCCCATAGGTTTGAGTCCGAGGACCATGCAAGACCTTGGTTCTGTCTAGTACTTAGGTTTTTCTCGGAGTAGCTAGTTTCCCCATAGGTTTGAGTTCGAGGACCATGAAAAACCTTGGTTCTGTCTAGTACTTAGATTCTTCTCGGAGTAGCTAATTTCCCTATAGGTTTGAGTTCGAGGACCATGCAAGACCTTGGTTCTATCTAGTACTTAGATTCTTCTTGGAGTAGCTAGTTTCCCCATAAGTTTGAGTCCGAGGACCATGCAAGACCTTGGTTCTGTCTAGCACTTAGACTTTTGGAGTGTCGTCGATGCGCGTCAATTTCCCTAAAGCTGGAGGTCCAAAGACTCGACATAGCTAAGGTTTTGTTTAACCGCTTCAAAAGATTCTGGTTTGGCCCCCGGCCTCTTTCTCCGAAGGGAATTCAGCAAACCGGACTACTAGGCCCGTGAGAGTTAGCCCCTTAACAAGTGCACCGGGCACACATCTGATGTCAGAAGCCCCTAGAACCAAACTCTGTTTAGCAATCCTCCTCGCGTAGTCAACGCTTCGGAGTGTAGACCTAAGTGGAAGCTGAGTAATGACAATGACAGTGTGTTCTTGGAAATAATGGGGGGTGGCTTTCGTGTAGCTCGCACCACCGCCAAAGTGGTCCTCTCGAGGGACTCTCGCTGATAGGAACTTGACCGTGATTAACCATTGCATTCGCCAACACACAAGCTCTCCTTACAGACGACGCCAATTGTAGGGTCACGTTTTTCAGGGCAAACCCAAGATGCATGGGACCTTAGACCAGTGAGCCTAGTACAATGAATTTGTAGAGAGTGGGCCAAAGAGCTAGGTTTTGGTGTATGGACAACGGTTAACACGGTGTTCTTCACGATCAAGTTGAGATGGACTGAGTTTACCAGAGAGGATTGATCCTCGACACAATCCGAGAAGCTTTTTTTGGTGCCTCTGGTGTGTTAGGGGGATGGTTCACCACCCCTTCTGTTTCCCTCCACTCCTTTTTATATTAGTTTCCTTCCTCATAGATGAGATTCTTAGGGTAGGTACTTGTCCCATCAGCCCTTCCCTCCAGTTGTTGGGAGTGGTTATAAAGATAGAAAAGTATGGTCATGTCAGGCACAAGGCACTGAACGTGATGATGGCAGCCTTTCCCTCAGACATTTCCCTTTTCTCCGTTGTCCTTTTCTGTTGTCCTTTTCCGCTTTTAGTACTTGTCCTATTCCGTGGAATGATCTGGAGTGTCATTGCCAGTAGCAGGTTGCCTCCTTTATCCTCGGCTACATCCATGCCAAGGAGGATTCTCCCCATGGCCGAGGAGGGGTTTTTCTTTAGGCTGGGCCCTTGGCCTAGTGTAGACATTGATATGGGCCTCCTGGTCTTTTAACCCCCGCAGGTTGGTTTTGAAGTTATTATTGCTAGATTTGTGCTTCAAATTTAGACTTCCTATTGATTCATTTGCTTAAGTTACTAGTTGGTTCATTTGCATTGGTGGTTTATATTAGTCTGCATAGGTAGTTCATATTAGTCCTAGAGTTCACTTTTGGCATTAAGTCCACTTGTCCTAACTCTGTCCATAGGTAGCTAACAATTTGAAGTTTCTTTACTTGGATGAGCTTGGTTCGCATAAGTGTTGGCATGACAAGGTTGACATTTTTTATTTTGAAAAACAACACAGCTTGTCATTAGAAATTGAAGGGTGAAAAAAATGCAATGCTTACTTAACACCTATTGAAATTTAGGCTATATTTTGTTTATAAACCCAAGGCTTAAAAAACTTCACTAGCCCAACATGAAAGGCTTTAATTTGCAACTAATTTGCTTTGGGTGGGTGCCTTTGGGTGTTTTGAACCACATATGATGAACATCATTACAACATATGATGATTTACTTCATAAATGCTATAAAAAAAAATAGAGTTTATTTTGGAAGCAGTAGGTATTTGGCTTCTTTGGATCATCACCTTTGTCACTAAAATTTGGATTTATTAAAAGTCAATTGTAGAATTTCTTTCCCTTTTTCTTTGAGCTTTTGCACTAGAAATTATTGCAGTATCAAAGTTTTTTTTAAATGTTTTCACTAGAGTTTGTTTTAGATGTTCAGTACATTTACTTGAAAATAATTAAAATTTTGCACCTTAAGGTGTTTTCTCCTTTTTTGTTCATAGAAAATTTTCTATAATAATTTAGATTCAAATGCAGGTTATAAAATACAAATTTTTTGGAGCTATTTAGATGATAATATGCTAGAAAAACAAGAGGTCAATTGATTACACAAGAGATGTGCTTGCCTTATTTGTAACATTTTTAGACCCGTGGGCATCCCTTTGTAATTCAAAGATTTTATTTTTATTTTTATTTTTTTGGATTTGGATTTGGTAATTCATAGATTTTATTATTAAATATTTGTTATTGAACATAATATGATGATACTCTTAAAGTTTGTATAGATCCATATTTAGTAATTAGTTTTGATGAGTTATAATATCATTCAATTGTGACTATCACGTTTATCATTAAAATTATTATCTCAACATGAAAAATTAAAGACCATTAAAGCTTAGGAATAGTAGATCATGGGGTAGTTTGCTAGATAGTAAGACGTTAAAAATGTGAAAAGCACAACTTTATTTGAGTAAAAAAAAAAAATTCTAGAATTTTTGTCAAATAAAAAGATCCAAACATTTTTTATTATTTAAATTGCATCTCCCCCCCTCCCCCTCCAAAGTCCAAACAATGGGGGAAAATAAAACATTTTTTTTGGGGAGGGGGGGGGGGGAAGAAGGGAAAAATAAAACTTAAAAAGAGATATTGTAGGAAAAATTAAGGGTAAACTACATATTTGGTCCCTATCCTTTATAACATATTTCAATTTAGTCCTTAACCTTTTAATTATGTCAATTTGGTCCCTAACCTTTTAGTGTTGTGTCAATTTAGTCCTTATTGTTATATTTTGGATGAAAATTGATGACATGTCAAACGGTCAAAATAAAATTATAGCGTATTGTCACATCAACGAAAGTTAATTTTTTATTTTGACCATTAAACGTGTTATCAATTTTCATCCAAAAAATAATAGTAAGGACTAAATTGACACGGTACTGAAAAGTTAGGGACCAAATTGACACAATTGAAAAGTTAGGGACCAAATTGAAATATGGTGTACAGAATAGGGACCAAATACGTAGTTTACCCAAAAATTAATTAGTATTGTTTGCCCTCGGATTGTTGATACTAATTCATTTATTACATATTACTATGGATATTCGGCGTTTAATGAGATAGTAAAGTTCTAAACTCAAGCTAGCAAATTATAGATTTTAGGATTGCTGACAATAATTCATTCATTGCATGCCAATATTATAGATGTTATGAGATTGGAAGAAAATTTAATATTGCAAATGTGAGATTACGTCTCATTAGTGGTTGTATCAGTCAATCTTCACAATGACAAGCTTAGTATAAAAATATTAACATTAGTAATAGCAATCAAATTTTGTTTTCACCAACGTTGTTTTCAAAACAAAACAAAAAAAAAAAAATTTGTTTTCACTACTATTTAATGTTTTCATGTGCAAGCACGGATTACATGCTAGTATATATATATATATATATATATATATCCAAAATTCAGAGAAAATTCAATTAGATTTAAATTGGATTTTCAATTTTGTGTCATGTATCCTGTTTAATTTTTAATTTTGTGTCAAGTAAATTATTGAGTGTAAAAATCTAAAAGTTCAAATTCAATTAGATTCTAAATTGGATTTCAATTAGAGTCCAATTTTCTGCCACGTGTCCATCTAAGTATTAAATTTTTATGGCGAGTGAAACCAAAAAATCTAAATCCAATTAAATTCTAAATCATATATATATATATATAATGAGAAACCAATACATATTTTAAAATTTTATAGTTTTAAAAAAGTTTAAGCTAATACCGTGTATAATTTAAACTTCTTCTAAAAAAATGTATAATTTGAACCATATAATTATGATTGTTTTTAATTGTACCTGTGCATATGCACGAAACTATATACTAGTGGACAGTAAAGGAATATGTGCAATGCGATAAAGTAATTTCACTTTATTACAACAGGTTAAGATTTTTTTCCATAATCCATCGCATTCTGTCCTCTTAATTACTTTGCTTTCCTCCACATCACTTTCAGTCCATTTTCTCTATTCAACCAAACAACGTAAATGTTATTTTTCCTTATGTTGCTTCCATCCCCATTGCTTCCATTCAGATTTTCTTTACCTCAACCAATCGAATTAATAACAATATGCTTTTCTTTACCTAGCTGATCTCCTATTTTTCCCGTCTTATTTCCACCAAGTCAAACCTTGTGTTAGTGATTATAATCACCACAATTTTTCTCAAATTTCTTCTTCTTCTTTTTTTATATTAAATTGTAAATTACATCATTTAATTGAATTCATTTTGATTTTGCTCCCTTATATTTAAAATTTTGGATGGTCATCTCTAACGTTTTTATTATGCTTTAATTCGAGCCTTCCCATCTTAAGCGTAGCCAATTATGAGTGCTAGCTATTCTAATCAAATAATGATACGTCAATTTAATTATTTTAAATCAATTATATACCTTCAAAAGATTTAAAATTGAAACAATGATCTAAAATCCAAAGACTATATAAAAAAAGAACAAAACTTAGGTACAATACCTTAAGTGTTATTCTTTATATTCCCCTCTTAAAATTCAGCAATGTTGTTATTTAATTAAAAAATACACTTCCATCCCATGAGAAAAAATTCACATGACAAAATCTTAAAAGGGAAATCTAAGGAATAACACTTAAATACTGTACCTAAATCTTGCTCATAAAAAAAAAAAATCTAACTCAATTTCTTTCCACCATTTGAATAAAAAGTTATATAAACTTTGGGATAAAAACTTTAAATTTTTAAAGATAAAGATTAAAATTAAAATGATCAAAAATTTAGAAAACACAATTAGACTTTAGCTAATTCAATGCACATCGTCCAGAAATAAATTCTAAGAGCACTCACAGCAGTGGTGCTATATTGATATATTTGTATTTTTTAGCTCATCAAACACCAAAAAACATGCTCTAGCAGTGGAGCTAAATCTATTTTTTTTAGCTCCATTGCTACAATGCACATCTATAGATAGATGTGCACTATTCATGAGAGCTATAAAAAAAAATTATTTTACTCCCCTTTTCATTAAAATAATATTTCTTTTCTCTTTCCTTTTCTATTCCCGTTTCACAGCTCATCTCTCTCTCTCTCTCTCTCACGTTACTTCGCTCCGCTTTCTCAGACCAAAGCTCCTCCCTTTCTCATCTCACAGATCAGGTCCTGCCCTTGTCGCCGCCAGTCACGCCCTTACCTCTGCAAGTCACACCCTTGCCGTCGCCCTTGAACCCATCTCGTCCAATCCTCCACGCTGCCAACCCACCTCCCCACGCCGCCAACCCATCTTGCCCAGTCCTCCATCTCACCGCTCACCCAATGCTGATCCAAGCTCCATTGCCGACCCAAGCTCCATCGCCGACCCAAGCTTCATCGCTGATCCAAGCTCCATCGCCAATCCAAGCTTCATTATCAACTCAAGCCATCTCTCCCACCATGTATGAGTTCAGACTTCTCTGTGGGTGGCTGGGCTGTGGTTAGGTTTGTGGGTAGATCGGTGTGTTCGTAGTGGTGGCTCGAGTAGGTTTCGTGGTGGTGGATGTGGTTGTTGCCTGGTAGGTCTGGTGGGTGTGGACTTGGTTAATTTTTTTTTTCTTTGTTGTGGCCTATGGTGGTGGTGGTGGTGGCGGTGGTTGTGGTTGTGTGTATAACTATGATAGTTGTGTGTAATGAATATATTATTTTATTATAGTGAGATGAATTATTTTATTGTGATGTTTATATTATTTTATTATATTAAAAACTAAAATAGATCCATTACTGTAGCATGTATGTAGGTAAAATAGATAAAGTAACTTTTAGTAAAGTTAAATAGCTAAATTTTTAATTTCACTGCTGTGAATGCTCTAAAGACCTATTTATTAGACAAATTCAAACTCACATTTTTAATTTTTAAACAATTTTACATATATTTTCATACATTTTTTCATCTTCACTTATTTCAAAAAGTTACAAATATCATATCATCATTCAAACTTACCGGCATCAAACAGGTAAGTGTACATAAAAGGTTCTTATCTTTTGGAACAGTGAGAGCATTGATTATATCTGTGGGGGAAAACATGTACGGAGTCGAAGCAGACAATGGTACAATTACTAGCAGCACTACCAAACAAACAAGTATGGACACGTGGTGCACATGCAGTGATCCAAGGACTCTTTTGTCTTTTCCGTCCCTCCACTTTAGGAACGAAGATATCTTTAAAAAAAACAACAATTGTACGTTCTTTTGTTTGTTCATTTTTGCATTATCCACCTAAATTATTAACGGCCTGATTATCGTGGGGTCACAGTGTTTCTTGGTCACATATACTCACATTCATCAATTCTTGCTCTCTGAATTTGCTCCACATGAATGGCATTGTGATGATGAGGAGGAATCCGTTTAATTTTTGATGGATGATGGAACATAATATGAGGTAAAGTCTTTAGAGAAAAGATACAACAAATTATCCTCTTAGTTTATTCTTATCCATTCAAGAATGGATTCTTTATTGTTTTAAGTATCGGAGAGTGTTCTGTCGATACAGTTCTCTTAAATCTCTAGTATTTTGTTTTTCCTTTTGCAGGTGTCTATATCAATGAGGTTGAACCATCGATCAACACGAATCATCAAAACCCAAATTCTATTTGAAGTCCTAGTGCCCAACTTCCTTGAATGTGTTTTAACATATGTAGGTTGTATGGTACAATGAATCAAACTTGTTTCCGTATGTGTAAAATTAGAGACATGTTTGCATCATGTGAATTCATGATCATTAATGTACTCTTGGTTTCTTTTAAATGGATGCTACAAAACATCCCTTCCAAAGTGTACGAATGATGAGAATCCAATAGATGCGATTTACTTATATATATCTTGGAATATGTCTTTTTTTTTTTAAAGAATAAAAATAAATGATTGAAATCAGTGTCTATGTGCCTTTTCATTTTTATGTATAAAACTTATGAATGAAAAGTTGCAAGTTCAATGGATTCGACCACACCCACACTTATTGAGATGATGATTAAGGATTATCAATAGACATTTGTATTTATGGAGTTCTATATTTTAGGGAATTGTAATTTATATGTTAAACATTATTATGTGAAGTATTATATGTTTTTGAAACACTAATGTATTGACTATTGATATTTAGACTTTGTACTTGGACATTGATGTTTTTATTTGGACTATGTAATGTTGGGACCTTCAAGTTATATTTTTAACTGGTTTGTACTTATAGGTGTAAAGGACTTATTAAATTTTAGTCGTAGACTTTTTATCCTTTTAGTGCACTTTGTATTTTTTTAATGGATTTGTATTTTTTTTTTATTTGTTGAAGTTTAATTTTAGGCTCATCGTAGAGAATATTGTTATTTTTGCTTCTTAATTGTATTGTACTATTGTATTAAAGCTTCTTAATTAGATTTGTGAATATTTATATATATAAATACTAGAATTTCAAATTATGGCATACACTTCATGATAATTGCTCTTATTAGGCTAAAACATTAATCAATTTTAAGTGTAGATGGGTTTGAATCCTAAATATCTTATTCACAAATAACAATTTTTACTAGTTGAGCTAACTAAACTAACAAGATTTGTGAATTTTATTTTTAGGCCATTTTTTGTAATGGAGATTTATGAATTTTAGGCCATTGTGAATTTGCAATGGATTTGGTAAATATCGTGCCTTTTTGTAAGGTTTGAGGTCAGAATTGGTTAACATTTGTTTTATAGGCCCATTGTAATAGATTGAGTAAATTCAAGCCTTTTGGTAGGTTTAAAAGATTTGTCATTTAGGCCCAAACAGAAAAGGCTCCACTCTATCAATAGTTTAAGCATCTCATTTGTTGGAAGATAGGTTGGTTCAACTTCAATCGGTATTGTATAGCCTCCAGGTGTATTAGACCAACCTTCATATTCAATAAGGTTGTTAAAACTGGTGAGCAAAAAATTAAAGTTCAATATTTTCCCTTGGATTTCAGGCAATGATAGTCCAGCCACATGTGCTAAAATTGAATGGGAGCTGGTCTGATGTCCAAAAAAACGATGAGGTCTTTATTGTTACAATGAGGTTGTGTTTGTGGCTGTGGCAATTCTGCTATAGTAGTCACTGACTCAATGTGATCTTTATTGCAACGGTTCTGAGGCTATGGCATGGGGAAAAATGTTGCAAGGTTATGTGGCAGGTTCAGTGGAGGTGATGCTTATAGAATGGTGTCTACCATCATGATAGTCAATGCCAGAATCAAAAGAATACAACAGTGTTGGTGAGGGTGGTAAGTGGTTGGCAGCGTTTGGTGATCTGAGAAATTTGACTTAAGTTAAAATTTGACAAAGCGCATGTTTGGTTCATTCTAGTCTAGATGTTTCACCAAGTTTTTTTTTTCATGGAAATGAACCTATTAGAAGCTGCCACAATGATTCCAAAGGCGTTTGTAGGTGTGTCAACTGGAAGGAAAATAAGGAACCTTTTTAAGCTATCAACTTGGTTGTTTTAACCACCATTTCTTCTCAGCTTGAACAATCCCACTTGAAAGACACATCCACCACCTCTTTTTTCCCATGCACTTAATTCTTACACAGAATTAAGCTCGAAACAATGCCTTCTTGCCTTAGGCAGATGCCCATCGAAGATGACTCTGCGATACTCTTCTCAACTTCTAATTCCCCAGAAGAATCCAGTGCTAGCCCTTCCTCTTCCTTCTATCACTCACCAAGTGCAGCACCTCAAAATTCCAAAACAACTTACAAACTAGCTGTGAGAAATCTTTCCTACACTATTCACCCACATGGGTCACTAGCCACTTCATTTTGTCACTTGGTACAAAAGCCTAAGCCCATCAACATACTCAAGTCAGTCTCCTTTGTTGCCAGGAGTTCAGAGATTCTAGCCATTGTTGGCCCAAGTGGCACTGGGAAATCTACTTTGCTCCAAGTAATATCAGGAAGGGTTAAGGAAAAATATTTTGATCCTAAAACTATCTCAATCAATGATCAGCGTATGAGTAGTCCAGCTCAGTTGAGAAAGATATGTGGCTTTGTGGCACAGGAAGATAATCTACTTCCATTACTCACTGTAAAGGAAACTCTGATGTTCGGTGCCAAGTTTAGGCTCAAAGAAATGAATGCTAAAGAGAGAGAATTAAGGGTGGAGAGCTTAATGCAAGAGCTTGGTCTTTTGCATGTTGCGGATAGTTTTGTTGGAGATGAAGAGAATAGAGGGATATCTGGTGGAGAAAGGAAAAGGGTGTCTATTGGAGTTGACATGATTCATGACCCTCCAATTTTGCTCCTGGATGAGCCAACTTCAGGCCTAGACAGCAAGTCAGCGCTACAAGTAATTGAGCTGCTCTCTTCAATTGCAAAAGGGAAGGAAAGGACAGTGGTTTTTTCTATTCACCAACCAAGCTATAGAATTCTTCAATACATTTCCAACTTTTTGATCCTCTCTCGTGGCTCGGTTGTCCATAATGGTAGCCTTGAATCACTTGAGGGAATTATAAATGAACTGGGCTATCAAATTCCAATGCAACTCAATGCTTTAGAATTTTCCATGGAAATTATATCTACACTAGAGGATTCATATTCCAAAGCAATCATGTCTACTGTAGAAGAGGAGGGGCAGTATTCCTTCTTGATGTGGCCAGCAGGGGCATTAGGCAGAGTTCCACAATACAAAGATGGCGGACAAATGGGTAATTGTTATTTTTCCTTTTTTTTTGAGATCATGTTTTTGTGCTCAAGATTTTGGAAGATTATTTATAGAACAAAGCAGCTGTTCTTGGCAAGAACAATGCAAGCTATTGTGGGGGGATTTGGTTTGGGAAGCGTATACCTGAAAGTGAGAAAAGATGAAGGAGGTGTTACAGAACGATTGGGACTATTTGCATTCAGTCTTAGCTTTCTTCTTTCTTCCACAGTTGAAGCTCTCCCGATATACCTTCAAGAGCGGCGAGTTTTGATGAAGGAAGCCTCAAGAGGCGCCTATAGAATATCATCCTATTTGATTGCAAATACTATTGTCTTTCTGCCCTTCTTATTTGTGGTAGCTCTTCTTTTTGCTGTTCCAATATATTGGCTTGTAGGACTTAATTCATCCATCACTGCTTTTGCGTTTTTCACCTTTATTGTCTGGCTTATTTTGTTGATGGCTAGCTCCCTAGTGCTCTTCTTAAGTGCAGTCTCACCGGATTTCATTTCTGGGAATTCTCTCATCTGCACAGTTCTTGGAGCCTACTTCCTCTTCTCTGGCTACTTCATTCCAAAAGATATCATCCCAAAATATTGGCTCTTTATGTATTATGTGTCCCTTTATAGGTACCCATTGGATTCACTTCTCATAAATGAATACTGGAGTGTGAGAAGTGAGTGTTTTTCTTGGCAGGATCAAGATCATTCCCAGTGTTTGCTGACAGGATTGGATGTGTTGAAGAGTAGAGGACTCGACAAGGACACTAGGTGGATGAATGTGGGGATCATGTTTTGCTTCTTCGTGTTCTATCGTGTGCTTTGTTGGATCATTCTTTCTCGAAGAGCTTCCAAAACGACAATATAATGAATGAGTTTGTATCTTGAATCATCATCAACACAGCATTGCTAGTTACCATATATTCACTACAAAAACTGGCACATGAACTTTTTTACAGTGGAGATAGCTGTTTTTCTTATTCATAAGCTGTTTTTCTTATTCATATAAATGATGCATCTAGCAAATTAACTACATGAACTTTAAGTCATGTAATTCCCAATTATCAACTTGTAATGTTTGTAAGAAAATATTAGAAATACTGATGAAATTGTAATCCAGCAAACTTGTAAGCTTCATCTAGAAATAACAGTATCACATTCCAGTTTTGATACCAATTTTGGAAGACAAAATTTAGTAGCTAACACTGTAGTCTATATCTATATATATCTAAAAGTTGAGACGTAGCATTTAATGTTGCTATACTCCTGTTGAGCCACCTCATCAGCCACATCATACTTTTTTTTTTTTTCTTTTTAAATCATTTTTCTCTTTATGATTTTTTAATTTTTTTTATATAAAATAATTAAATACAAATCATGGACAAACATTATTATTCATTAGATACAAATATTTGACTATTTAGCTACCTAAATTGATTTCAACTTTTTATTTTCTTCTTTCTAATTTCAAGTAATTTTTAAAATTGAATAATTCATTATCTTTTTAGTGGGTAAAATTAACATTTCAAGTGTCCCTTCATTTATCTACTGTTATAGTGTTTCCTCTTCCAAAATTTCAGTTTTTTTTACAACTTTATCTCTTTCTCACTCATACATTGATTATTTATTTAAGTTTTATAATGTTATATATACCAATACACATTTTAGATAAAATAACCCATCATCTACAACAAAAAATTTAGCACTATACTAATTGTTTTCCATATTTTTTAATCAAGCTTTAGTTTTCACCATTTTGGGAAGACATCAAGCATTAAGTGTCTTTTTGTTTATCTACCAATATAGTGTTTTTTCTTCCAAAATTTTGGCTTTTCACAACCTTATCTCTCTCTCACTCATACATTGATTATTTATTTAAGTTTTACAATGTTATATATATATCAAAGCACATTCTAGATACAATCACCCATCATCTACAACAAAAAAAGTTAGCACAATACGAATTGTTTTCCATATTTTTCAATCAAGCTTTAGTTTTCACCATTTTGAGAAGACATCAATTAAATTTTTCTGAAACTTTCAAAGTTAAGGCAACATTAGGAAGACCATTGAGGTAAACAAAACACACAATAAAAAATCATCTCTTTTAATTTTTTTGTTTTTCCGTTTTTGTTTCTTTTTAGTATTCTTGCATTTTCAAAAGTGATTCCGTTGTTTTCCTTTCCAAATTTTTTAATAATATTGACTTTTGTTATTTTTAATTGACTTAGAATTGTTAATGCAGTTTTATTTGGCCTATCATTGTTGTGGAAATTCCTAATGTTGATATGAAACGTATTAATAATGAACATTTTTTGTGCTTATTTGTAGAGTGTCAAAAAGTATTAAGTGTAGTAATTTTGTTATTGTTGCATCCCATGTGTTTGGTAAAATTTCTTTTAGAAATCTTATGCGTCTTTCTCAAATCTATTTGTGATTTTTATTTTGTTCATTCTATACAAATAATAGACATCTCCATCATTAAATTTTTAGTTAATTTGAGTTTTTTTGGTAAGCTTTTACTTTGTTTAGTTGATCATCTTTAAGGAAAATGCCAAAAAGAGAATAAGACAAAATATAATTTACTCTAGAGCATCATTATGCTATTAATGTTTTTATGTATAGATACTTAAGGAACTTGATTAATTCTTTCTTAGAATTTCTATTATCCTTATGTCTAGCCTTTTAGATTAATTTTTGGGAGATTCAAGTGATAGCCTCTAGCAATATTCTTTATGGTGTCCCCTATTTGTGGTTCAAACCCCACCATCCCCCTTCCACCACCATCTACATCTCTCTCTCTCTCTCTCTCTCTCTCTCTCTCTCTCTCTCTATATATATATATATATATATATATATAATCGGCTATTCAAATTAAGAATTCTCATGTGTTACTCTTTAAAGATTTTGTTGGGAAATTTAGACCCCCGGTTGATAGAACTAACAAGTTTAAAACTCAAGTTGTTAATTAGATTTATTATGAATAAACCTTGTTAAAACAAACAAACGTCAATATCATGCACAGCGGAATAGTAAATAAGATAAGATATGATGACTTTGGAAAACCAATAAAACAAACTAGTTTCACAGTAAAAAACTTGGGGGAAAACCTTCCCGAAAAGCAATTCACTATAATAAGGAGAGGTTTCAAATCTAATACAAAACTTTTATCTCTAGACTCTACAATCCCAGTAGATGAACTTACAGTAGAAACCTTTTACCGCTTCAGAATCTCTGAACTTTCTAGTATATGAACGCCACCAATGATGCACGGATCCCAGTACGTGACTAACTCTCAGCAACTTAAAGAAGATGTTGTTAGCTGCAAAACCCTAAGGCGCAAAGACGCAGTAACTTCTTGCAAAGAGAATAAGGCACTAGGTCACTTTTTTGCATGTGTTCTCTATGTATAACACCCTTTAAAATAAAATTTATATATGTCTAGGGCTGTGAAAAAAGAAACCCTACACATATATGTCAACATGAGCTAAAAATTAGATTTAGAAATTCTGATTTTATAGATCTCGACAGATTCAACTTCTATCGAATTTCTGTTGAGCTTCATTCTTAAATCTCGATAGATACTATTTCTGTCGAGGTATCTGTCGAGCTTTAATGAATAGCTTTTCTTTACTTGTTTTTTGGTCCAATCTTCATGACTTTAATGCTTGACTTGAACTCTTGTTTCTTGAAGTACTAAACACATCTTAGATCTACCCAATTACAAGTAAAGTGCATTTTGATAAAGGATTAGCCAATTACATAAAATATGTCCTTAACAAATTTTATTAGATGTATAGATGGCACTTTTTGTTTATGAAACATGATCAACAAAACATGATTCTTACATAATTATATCTAGATTATACTGCAATGTCATGATAGATGGATTGGTCTTATTTTATTATAAAATCTAAATAATCACATGGTTTATGAATTTGAAGAGTTATATATTGCGAGATTTGTTCATAGGATGAAATAAAGTTTGCTATTTGCATTTTGTTTTATTTTATATTTCCACTTTATGATATACGATTTATTGAATATGATCTGTTGTATAGTTATCTTTATATACTTTTTCACTTAGTTTCAATTGTATGGAAGAAAGAAACATGGATCTATGTTTTGGAGAAAAATATATCTATAAATGTTGAATCGCATACATCTATACAGTAATAAACAAAGTATACATGGTTAGAACTTGGTCTAATAGTTCTCACGCTATTAATTTCTTTTTTTTCTTTTTTATAAAAAAATTATTGCATTGTATTTTCATACATATTTCACTATATATAATACCCAACTACAAAATATATTTAATTTGTTAGTTGTTCCACCGAAAAAAAAAAAAAATCTAATATAAAACATAATTTCAAATAACACATATTGACCTTTAAAAATATACAATCTAATATATTAATTCTATAATTATCCAATAAAACATTATCATATCGAATTTTCTCGCGTATCGCGTGAGTTTGTGACTAGTTTTATTAAAAGATGATTACTTGCTAGGTACTAAATGATGTGCTTTTCCTACCCCAATGGAAAGAAAAAGAAAAAGTTGCAACTGGGATTAGCTTGACTCAAATCCCTAATAATTTATTGAAGGTTGTGACATGTGAGTACCACATGTGAGAAGAAGATTATTGGGAGTAGACGTATGTTGTATGAGTGCAAGTCTTACATAGAGAAGAAGTAAAAAAGTTAAGGAACTAATATAACATAATTGATTCTAAACCCATATCCTTAAGTTTTTAGGTTAAATAATGCCCCATATTTTATATAGAGCCCATTATATGATATATGTGAGGAAATATTGCATACTTTCTTTTGGCATGAGATGGCATAAAATATTTTCTTGGGAGGGAGGTAGTATCAGGTAAGCATACAAAAAATCATTTTTATATATTGTCATATTTTTGCAGCTATTGGTCTGAAAATACTTTCCACATAAGTTGCATTAAGGAAGCTGATCATTGATTCTAAGAAAAAAAAAAAGAAAAAAGGACGCTGATCATTATACCGGATATATAATAATTAACTAATTTTCTTCCTTTTAATAATTTATAATGGACCTTTTAGGCTTTAGTAGTGCAAGTAGCAATCATAGGCGTTAGTAACTGTAGGGCTACAGAACCTTAATTTTCTAGCATATTATAATTTTTTTTGTAGCTAGCATATTGCCAATATAACATTGCCAAATAAGTAAAATTTTATTGAAAATGAGGACCTGGGAAACCTTATAAATTAAGGGCATGTTCAATCCTTACTTTCACACGCCAGTCACAGTTTACAAACAAAAAATATCAGTTCATTGGAAAGAAATTAATTTTGGCTTGTGCTGTTAAATACTCGTCATTTCGGCATGTAATCTCTATTTAGTGTATCAAACGTGTCCTATTCCAATCGATTGGACTTACGGTTTGCATTGATTTTTTTTTTTTTTTCCTTTCAAATGGAATTGAATATATCACTTGCCAATTAACTTCATTACAAAAAAACATCTTGGAATGTTTCAAAGTACTATTAGTATGTTTTTGCAGAACAAGAAGATGTCATTCCCCTTATAGAAATGAAACATACCAAATTGAACCAGATTAACCTACCTGTCAGATGCTACACAAAAAGAAACCAAGTCAATCTTCTATAGATTGCATTGCTCAACGTACAAGTTCTGCCAATATCCCTTTTTTCTAACAAGTTTCCTCTTCATTCACAAGGACTTTTTCATAAAATCATTATAAGAAGCAAAGCCAACCAGTCTTCAACAGGTAACTTCTTAGCAAAAATTCTCTTCCTCTATTAATTTCCAACACAAATACTCCGTTTTTTCACATTCAAAAGGTCCAGCATCAAGTCCTCTTTTAATTACTAGTCAATTGAAACTCCCTTTTTCCTCTCTCTCTCTTCACCAAACTTTTGCCTTCTCTTGGTTATAAACTTATAATCCTCTTATGCAAACTATTACTTACACTCATTTCTCTGTTATCACAAACTCGATTCCAAGAACTCATCAATCGAGAATCAAGATCTACACATGACAATACAACAAGGACTCAAAAATAGCTTATTAACTTAAAAGTAAGGTAGAAAATGATTTTACGCAAAAAAGTTAGTTTTTTAATCTTTTTTTTTCCCCTTATCTTTAAGTTAATAAGTTACCAAAATATAAGCTAGTAAAAAACACAATAATCAAGTCTAATTAGGGCAGACTAATAAGAAACCACTGAACCAATCCGTTAAGACTAATCACAAGAATAATTATTATGATCAAACTATTGATTATTTTTGTACCTAAGTCTAAGATGACTACTGAGCACCATTGACATGATGGTCACTCTACAAATACAAAATTCTTTTGGGATGAGAGGCAAGGGTTGGAGTTCAAGTATTTAGGAAAGAGTTTCACACACATATACACTTATTAAGTTTAAGTATAATTTCTATCTTGTATATATATGTAAAATAAAAATAAAAATAAAAGTCTAAGATGAGCTGACGTAAAGCATCCTAACTTAAGGACATAACATAAAGTCACTTCTGCAGTTAAGTTCACGCATATCCGAAGTAAAGACAAAGATTAATCTAGAATGTGTGGACCATTGGACAATTCATGTAAGTTTAGTCTAAAATTGTATTTGTCAAATTGTCTCAATCTTATGAAATGGTTCTAGATCCCTCATCAGTCATCCCTGCATTCTAAAACACGACAAGCTACATTAGAGAAATATGACTCAAAAGAACAAAACTAATATTGTCTCATGTTATTTATAAAAAAACAAAAAAACTTTTACACTCAATAATTTATATATGTTGCCCAATTTAAGAAAAAGTGAAAAACCCTGTAACCTGAAACTCAAATGAAGCTGATACATTGTGACTTGTGAGGGTATATCACACCATGCATCCATCACATCTACCATACATGAAAGTTTACCAAAAAAAATACATGAAAGTTGGACTCTATATATATATAAGTCAGGTTAACCGGTGCCCTTAGAGTATCCATTAACCATCTAAATTTAAGCATTTTTTTTAATACTATTGTTTGCATGTGCTATTAAGTTTGTTTTCATTTTACTAGTTTTTGTTTCGATGGTTGTCAAAGCAAATAAACACAAGAAAAAATGTCATATTTCTAATCAATTTTTAATAATAATTATTTCAAATAAATTGTTTATTATACAATTTTTTTTATAAAAATAACCATATGAATTCCTCATATATGATTCTCAAAACAAAATCCTTCTACATACACACACACACACACACACACATATATATATATATATAAATGTAGTTACTACTTACTACACCATTGATTCCTCAAAAAAAAAAAAAAAAAAAAAAAAAAACTTACTACACCATCTATAGATAATTAATACATAAAAATAAACGCAGCTATCCCATTAATGCATGACCATTTATTTTTGAACCATTTATTTTATAAGAATTTTTGAAGCAGTTAATACATGATAATTAATTAATGTTTTGATATAAAATACAAAGTCTTGATGAGGTGGAAGGCTAAATAAAGAGAATTCTCCTTCATTTAAAAAAAAAAAAAAAAAATTTGAGCCACATAAACCTTGGCCTACTACAACTAAGTTTCTTGCCTTTATGTATAGAATATAAAGATTTGTTGCACATAGTGTCATTGTCCTAACCTTTTGTATTATGATCTCCTATGGGATTTTTGTAAGTGTACCAGTATTATATAATAGTTGTATATGATATAATGTGTGCTTGAAATCTTTTACTCTCTTGGTTAATTTAATTTAAAAACAAATCTACATAATTTTTTTTTGTGGAGAAAATCTAAAAAAAAATATTATTGTACTTAAATATGAGATTTTAAAAAATTGTTGCTAATCAAATAAGCTCACCATATGTTGCGCACTCCTTTAGTTGGGTAATGTATAATTTATAAATTTAACATGTCTCCTTTGCCAAAAAAGAAGTTCATTTATCTTGATTGGGAAATAAAAGGCAGGTAATTATTGATGTTTGATATTATAGTTTAATATGTGCAGCACTATTTAATATGTACAATAATGTCACTAAGCCAAAAAGCCGAAAAGGCTACAAGTGTAGATCTGGATGTAAGAAGATTCGATGAAAAGGAAGCTGATTTTTTTTTTTTTTGGTTGGTGATGCATGATTGTTCAATCAAAATGGAAGTCCTATTTTAGTTTGCAATTGGCTCAAACTTTTTTCATATAATAAACCAAATAGATAAGAACAAAAAAAAGCATGAATGGCCTGGAAGAAAGGAATATACATTGCAATTGGCTTTGGCAATGGTAGATGATGTAGGATTAGACAAAAAAAGAAGATAAAAAAGCAACATGTCTTTAACCAAAATGTGGTCCCCATTTGTTCATGTTGCTCTCTCTGTCTATTTCATAGTATTCACACATCAGTTTCCACCAAAGTACACTCAGTCCAGCGTTCAAAAAGATATTCTTTTTTGTCATTCAACAATCAAAAATGTTCACAAAGATTCAAATCTTCCAAAATATTCAATATTCCAACTTGTATAAACAAACCAACCTCCGCGTTTTCAAGTAAGCGTTAACGATCCCAAGTCCCAACCCAAAATCTCTCTCTCTCTCTCTCTCTCTCTCACACTCTTTGTTGTGCACCTTTTTTATCTTTTCAGGTATTGCTTTTTTTATTTTTTTATGAACATTTATTTTGGCTTTTAATTTTGTCAGTTGTTGTTGTGTGTGTGCAATTTATATCTTATATAACTGCCTCTTGTCTCTCTCTCTCTCTCTCGCTTAACTTGGTTGTTATGTTTCTGTTCTGAAATGAGTTTTAGGTGTGCCCATTTGGTTTTTTTGAAGTAGAGACTCAGATCTATGTATGATTCATTGTTCTCGGTTCTTATGAATTAATGGGATTGTTTTGTGGGACTTTTTTTTTTGTTGGGAAATAAAAAATAAAGCATCCTTCTCAATATTTATACTCATTTATTTGGTTTGTTAGAACAGTAGTAGCTAGGCTCACTCATATCACATTGACTTATAATGGCTTTCTTATAATTGTAATGCAGAATAGGTTGTTGCAATTGTCTGGGTTTGTGGATTGTGATTCACTCAATCACTAAGAAATTATAAAAGGGTATTGTTTATTTCTTAGAATTGTGTGTTGGAGCTGTGACTTGGAAGGGTGTTGAAGGGATTTAGTGGGTTGCATTCAAAAACTGTTGTAGATAGGGGAATTGGGTTGAGTTGAGTTATAAAGATTTGTAATTTGATCTTCCTGTAATAAGACATAGGCATGATTGAAAGGAAAAACATGGGGCGTGTGTCTCCAATACTTTTGGCGCTTTTGTCATTTGGGTTTTTCTTTGCAACATATAATTTGTTGACTATGATAATACACAACAAAGCTTCCAATTTGGGGAGTTGGGAGTCGAATGGATTGGACTCTTCAGGGGATTTGAAACCGAAATACCATGTTGCTCTTACAGCAACAGATGCTCCTTATAGCCAATGGCAGTGTAGGATTATGTACTACTGGTATAAGAAGACAAAAGACATGCCTGGATCAGACATGGGAAAGTTTACCCGGATTTTGCATTCTGGGGCTCCAGACAAGTTGATGAAGGAGATTCCAAGTTTTGTGGTTGATCCTCTTCCTGAGGGCTTGGATAGGGTGAGAATCTTATTGCTGCTGTATCATGGTTTCTCATATCTTTTGTTGTATTCTTCAATTCATTTGCATTGATTATTTTTGTTGATTTTGTCAATTCATCATAAATTTTTTTTTCTTTTTTCCAAAAAATATATAGTAGATTCAAATGCTTTCATGAATTTCCTTTAAATTCATAGTTAGAAAGTCCAATGAAGTATACAGCCTGTCTTTGGAGGAGGGAATTAATGTCTTGTATACAACAACTCGTCTCTTTCTTCATTTGTTTTATGGAAACCAGAGTTTGGAGAGAAAAAGTGTCTTTAACAATTTGCATCCAGTCTTCCCAAACTAATATAGACTCTAACTTTTCAAAATGAAGGAGAAAATTTTTCTTAGGCTTCATTTGATTATGATGAGAAGTAGAGGTAGTTGCTAAATTGCAATTTTTTGGGTCGAATAGACATTGTACTTGGGTTTGAATATCATGACCATTAAAGCATTCTACAAAATTTTGAGTCATTTTCTCATGTAATAACATCCTCTGAATTTCATAAAATTTTCAGGTTTCATGCAAATGACAAAAATATTTAGTTTCTTTCTATTTCATCCAATGAAATGGGGCCGCACAGTCTCCCTGTGTTATACATGTATCCATGCCTCTACATGTGTTGATCTGGCCAGGTCTTCAGTAATTTAGATTTTCCTTGGGTTGCTTTGATGAACATGCCATGTAGATTTCAAAATAAAGCCACTATTGCCCTGTTTCTATACTGCTAAAAAAATAATTTTGCATGGTTCAAAAGAATTGAAACCATTTTGTGGAAATTTGCTTATAGTGATATAGGCTGGGTATCAGCTCTCTTAGATGATCTTATAGGTTGTGGATTGCTGGTACTGGTGGTGAACAGAATACAAAGTTTAGATTGTGTTTATAAAGTACATATATTGGTTTTGTAATCTAACATCAACATCAGAGTAGCATCTAACATAATAGAACTCACCAAAGGCCAACTGGTGTTGTAAGTTTAATAGATCTCCATCAGTTTTTTTCATTGGGATAGTATTCACATCACCAGTAGTATAAAGCTAATACTTATCAGTTTCAGCACCATTTCTTCTTTATCTTCTTCTTGCTTTTTTTATTTATTTTTGTCCTATTCTAGTTTGAATATTTTATCAATCACAAAATCCTGTTTGACTAAATATAAAATTATTCATGTTTAAATTTAATGTCTTATGCAGGGTTATGTTGTTCTAAATAGACCATGGGCGTTTGTGCAATGGCTGGAGAAAGCAACAATTGAAGAAGAGTAAGAATAAAAACTTTGATTTCTTACAAGATTGTTTGCTCTCTTCCTTGATAGAAATCCAAAAGTTAGCGCATTTTGTGGTTGATGCAGATACATTCTAATGGCAGAGCCTGACCACCTATTTGTAAAACCTATACCTAACTTGGCATATGGAAGCCAACCAGCAGGATATCCTTTTTTCTACATTAAACCAACTGAGCATGAGAAAATAATTAGGAAATTTTATCCTGAAGAAAGTGGTCCTGTGACTGATATTGATCCAATAGGAAATTCTCCTGTAATCATCAGAAGGGTAAAATCTTTTATTACTGTTGTAGCATGTGTAATGACCTGACATTGATTGTTAACGCATTTATATTAAGTGATTTACAACTATATTTATTTGAATTTTCAGCAATTCATAGCAGGTTTTTCATAGGAGTAGAAAATTTAGAAGGTGCAAATTATTGTTACAAAGTAGTAGTAATAGAAGAAAAAGAAGAATGAGTTCCAGCAGTAGTACTAAAAAATGACTTTGTGGTCATCATCATCAGAGTTATAATTGTGTTGTCATTGGGCTGACCTTTTTGCTTTTACTGTGATTGCCTTATGATGTGGTAATCACTAAATTTTCTTCTTCAGTCCATGCTGGAAGATATTGCTCCCACATGGGTGAATATTTCCTTGAGAATGAAAGATGATCCAGAGACCGATAAGACTTTTGGATGGGTGCTTGAAATGTAAGTATTATTCGAGAAGATCTCAGTATGCTAGTTTTATTTACTGGATGGTAACAAATTATGACATCTGATGTATCTTGTGATTTTTTTTTTTTCCATTTCTTTGTCAAATTAAGGTATGCATATGCTGTAGCATCTGCATTGCATGGTGTGCGGCATATTCTTCGCAAAGACTTTATGCTGCAGGTGTGAATGATACTATATGATCCTTTTCATATTCACTATTTCATGAACTCATAGATACGCATTAACATGCATCATTTTGAGTTTCCAGCCTCCGTGGGATTTGGAAGTGGGAAAGAGTTTCATTATCCATTATACTTATGGATGTGATTATAATTTAAAGGTGAACAGATCTCTCTCTCTCTCCCTCTCTCTCTCTCTCTCCCGCTCACACTCAAATAGAAGGACTTATGGTTCTGAAACTTTATATTTATTTGTTTATTCATTTCTTCTAACAAAATCTTGCTCAGTTGGTCATTATTTTTTAAGTCATTTATTCCAAGTTGGTAATCATCCAGGGAGAACTAACATATGGAAAGATAGGAGAATGGCGTTTTGACAAGAGATCATTTCTTAGTGCTCCCCCACCAAGAAATCTCTCCTTACCCCCTCCAGGGGTTCCTGAAACTGTGGTAAGTTCATTAGTAACTTTTATCTTTTAATTGTCAATTTGAGAAACAGGAAAATAAAGCCAGTTCAGTCAAAGACATATTCAATTGGCAAATTCCTTTATTTCAAAAGGCATACCCCTTAGTTATCACAATGATGGTGTTTTAAGAAATGCAATGAAGTTTTAAATGAAGTTATTGATCATGCGTTACAATATTACAAAGTGCTAAGCTTAAGATGTTGGATATTTATACAAAAAGTCCATATGTTTTAACACATGCTCCATAACTTAATTTTATGGCTCTGATGAATACACGCATCAAACGAAAATGTTGTCGGTGTTATTTGTGCAAGCCTAAATCTTGAGTCCCATGTATTTTTGCCAAATTCAACAACTGTAATTATGGATTCATGTTCTAGTTGCTCCAAAAATTTACTCTTTTTTCAGCATAGAGGTGTCTATTGTCACTCTTTGCTTTAATACCTGTTACTGCCTATAAAATAAAACAATGAAAATCTGAAAGGGTCATTTTGAGTTTTTGCAAGTTTCAGAAACAAAATTGAATTTTAATAACTTGAACCAAAATTGTATTTATATAGGTTATAATCTGGAACCCTACTTTATTATATAATTGAATAATCCTAATAGTTTCTTTATTAGATCTAATTTTGTCTGAAGCTAGGGAAACTTCAGTTTTGTTTTTGGTACACCACAGTATAGTGTCACTGTTAACCTCAAAATATTTTTTGTTTTTAACAAACTCTCAGATTGAAAGGGATGAAAACAAGAAGCATATTGAATGTATCATTTACTGATTTACACCACAAATCACGACTATTGAGCCACAGAGTGTGGTGAGCTACTTGTGATCAGTAACTGTTCAGTTTGTCTCAAAATTGACTCTACACCTCTCAAAATACTAAAATACGACTCCCCTTTTCATTGCTAGAGGCTGAGACAAACTCAGTTTTTTGGACTTTGAAAGTGATGGAGATTCCAACTTTTTCTTGCTGAATGATGGGGATGCAACTTGCAAAATTGGAGATGGCAAGGACAAGTTACAATTTTTGATAGTTAACTAGCTAGATTCATTGAGAGGAATTCTTTCGTTATTAAGCCAATGTCTATGGATCCTCCATTTATAAATAGAGGTGAATGTTGAGCTCACAAATTCAATCCTGTCTGGGTGCATGAGTTGTGTTTACCTATCAAAAAAGAGAATTTCTTTGTTAGTAGCAACTGCTGTCTAGTTGTTCCTGTTAAAAAGCCAACAAAGAATCCCCATATATAAAATTTTTGGTGGCATCAACATAGCTTTTTTTATAATAATAAGGTTACTCTTGAAGGTTGAAGCTCACAGTCGGGGTTGAAGTCTTTGTTTCTCATCTCCTTTTCAGTTGGATGAGGGCCATAGGGGGTTCAGTTCTTTTGGAGTTCTTGGATCTTTGTAATCATAGAATCTAGGATTTTGTTTTGTTCATTTCTTTTGCATATCTCCTGCATGCCTCCAGGGCTACACCCTTTTTTTCTGAAAGAAACTCGATTATCTATTTTATTAAAATTATAAGGATATCATGCCAGCAAAATAGACCAAGAATTTTCAAAATATGCCTCCCAAAACTGTTAACTGCTAGGACTAACCATTAAGAAATTAGAGAAAGGAAATATTTCTGACGACGTGGTTGCTTTGAATGTAAAAGTGCTATTGACAAGATTTGTGAAAGAAAGGATGGGACTTCTTTGTTTTAGAATATACAATAAATTAATAATAACTCATAAGAGGGTCTACATTCTAAGAACTCCAATGGGGTTGATGCAGACTTAGCTACATTGCCATATTTCTCTCTTTGCCTTTATTGCATTAGTGAAGATCCCTTATGTAGATAACAATAGGATGGAAAACAGGTTTTCTAAGGGTGGGAGCTGAGGATAACCCTGACAATCAGATGTTAAAAAGGGATTAGGCATTTCCATGGAAGAGTTTTGGGATGCCAATATCTTACAACGTAAATCATGTTAAAGCTGTCAATTTCATAGTGAAATAATGTTATACGTGAGTGTGGAGAGGAGCAGATACCTTGCTTTGTTACTAGGGACTGGTTTTTTCTATTTTTGGGATCTCTTGGGTAATGACAATATCAGTGGTTGAGGTATTGATTAGGTAGTAAGAAAGGAAGGTTTGGAAGGGTGTGAGAGGATTGTGTCTTGTGCTTCTTCTTATCACAGTGTCCATGGTGGGAGAGGAACAATAGGAGTTACCAGGAAAGAAATGCTAGGAGTTTTGAAGGGTGTGAATGGGCATTATTAGAACTAAAAGAGTTTTTTTTTTTTTTTTTGAAGGCTTTGCTAGAGTGGGTGAGAGCTTGAGGGAGGTTTTTTCTTTCAAACTTGTTTGAGGTTATTGATCATTGTAATTTTAGAACTTTCATTTAACTCTCAGCTAGTATACTCCTGGTGTACTTGTTGAATTAATTTTTCTAATAAGATTTATTACTTATTTACTTATAAAAAAGAAAAAAAGAGGAACGATATGAGTTACCGTTGAGCTTCCTACATATAAGCTCATGTTTTTGCTTTTGGATTTGATGCCTAAATCAGCTGGCTTTTCTTTCTCATCATTTTATCTTGAGTATTTTAAATTTTAGGAGGTAGCCCTTGTATTTGTCTGATTTCTTTTCTTTCCTTTCAGTTGAACCACTTTTTCTTTTTTAATATATTCAAACTTCTACAGACAAAAATGTCTACATACCTATATAGAATTCTATGATACCCAAGCCAAGTATCTCTTTGCACTCATATATGTGGTGCATTACTATCTGATCTTTTGGGATCCACATGGCTCATTGTCTATTCTTGGGATGTCATTGCCTTGTATCTTCAAAGAATGTCTTTTCTAGCCCTGATCATCATTGTGATTTGCCTACCTAGTGCTTTGACTATGACACCTTGTTACTAATGTATATGATTTATGAATTTACTCTTGCATTTGTTGATGACTGATATTAGCATGCTACATAGCCTTTCTACCATTTCCATTTGCACATTATCGATTTGAATGCAACGTGTGATCCCTCTTTCTCTCTCATGGATCCTTCACTATTCTTTTTGCAGGTTAGACTTGTGAAGATGGTGAATGAGGCTACAGCAAATATTCCTGGGTGGGACACGTTAACGAGTGGCTCAGGCCAAGAATAACACAATAAGCCTGTGGCCACCTGAAGAAAACCATCAATACAAATTACACTTAACAAAACGAACAGTATAGGTAAAGAAAAGGAATGTCTGGATGAATTAAATAACAGATCTTTCTTTAGCAATGAAGTATAAGCATGAAGGGCACTAATTCTTTTGTATACATATATGTTAGATTACTAGATGAGTTTTGATTTCTACATTGAAAGTTTTCAGCATTCAGAATTTTGTGTGCCCTTGGCGTTCAAGAAACAAATTTTAAACAAATCAGCCTTGTTAGCCAATGTTGTCATAATTTTAGGTTGATGTTTTAATTTATTGGGTGTTGAGAACTCAGTTTTGCCTTATTGGAAGAATCCTATAATAAGCACGCAAAAAGTATAAAATGCTAAAACCTCTACATTGATGCAGAACAGTATACTTTGTGTTGGTGCAAACACAATAATAATGGAAATAACACAATGAGAAACTGAATAGTACTTCTGAATATTATTAATTCAATGAGAAAAATTACACAACACTATTTGGACTGAGGCGCGGCACTCGCTCTCTTTAAGGAGATTCAAGCCCTTGGTTGGCTAAACTTTGTAACCGGTGCAGACCTTCTCTGACTTGTCTCCCCTAGGATACAACAGCCCAACAAATGTTGTATGGCTAGAACAACTTCTGCACAAAGTGTTCAAGCCCAAAACTCCACCAGAAAAACACCTTTCTTTGGCCCGAAATTTCTTAAGTGTTTAGAAATATTATAGAATTCACTCTCTCACACAATACACTTTGCTTTTAACTATTTTCTTCATTCACTCTTGATATGAAATTAGTCCATAGCATAGCCGTATATATAGTCTTCCAACCCTTCACATAACCTACATGTTATTTATTAATTTAGAAAACTTCTCTTAATTTATTTAATCCAACTTACATACAAGTAACTCTTTCTTTAACAATTTTTATTATAACTCATCTCTTTATTCATCTTCAGTTATTTTGAGTTTTAACATATTTAATTTAAAATGTACTAACATTCCCCCACTCATTTTAATATTAAATTTGGAAAATGAGAGATTACCGGGCAAAGAGGGATTATTATGCATCATGAAGGTGTGCTCTGCATTGAACCTTCACTTAGTGAAACAACAATCTCTACTCCAGAGTCAGTAGTGGTCTCCGACTTGAACTATGACTACTTAAGGGAAATAAAGTATTGATGCTCACACATAATGATCCAGGTGTTGACATGAGCTTTTATAGCTAGCACTTTACGGCCGTGTGCTGATCCCAGTTTCATGAGTGTATTTGAGATTAAGTCCAAATCTCATAGAGAGCGGCCCCACCCCCACACTCACATAGGTGAAATTTTGTCAAGGGTGCTCCTGTAATTTTGACACCCCACTCATACGAGCTACAAATTTCATTAAGAGTTTTTTACTCAACCTCTCCACATTACAGGATAAATGCACTTACATCATAGGGATGAACAATTAAAAATTATTTATAAAATAAATAATTAAAAAATGAATAGTGCATTTCTTACGACCATCGTATGATTCGTTTTTCCCATTGAACCCAATTCTCAGGATCTCTGGTCCTTGGGTTGGGTATCCTCATACATGGCTCATGATTTTATGGACTTTAGTCCCATCCCCCTCGATGTATTCCAGACTCTATCTTTTGCCAAGGCCTTGGTAAATGGATCTGCAAGATTATCATTAGATTTAATATAATCCACAGTTATGATGCCACTACTCAAATAAGATCGCACGGTACTGTGCTTTCTTCTTATAGGTCTGGATTTACCATTGTAGTAACGGTTTTTAACTCTACCAATTGCGGCAGTGCTATCACAATGAATTAATATAGGTGGAATTGGCTTTTCCCAAAGTGGAATTTCATATAACAAATCTCTAAGCCAATTTGCCTCTTCACTAGCTGAAGCTAATGCTATTAATTCAGCTTCCATTGTTGAATTAGCAATTATTGTTTGTTTTTTAGATTTCCAACAAATAGCACCACTACCTAAGGTAAAAATATAACCAGTGGTAGAGAGAGAATCACCTGACAAAGTATTCCAATCGGCATCACTAAAAGCTTCAATCACAGCAGGGTACTTTTTATAAAATATGCCATAGTTTTTGGTACCAATTAAATATCTCATGACTCGCTCAATAGCTAGCCAATGATCTTTACTAGGCTTGCTAGTAAATCTACTAAGCACTCCTACTGCATATGCAATGTCAGGTCTAGTACAATCAGTAGCATAACGCAAACTACCAATGATACTAGCATAATCCTTTTGATTAAAAATCTCATCATCATTATTCACAGGAAATAAATAAACACTAGAATCAAAAGGAGTAGCTACACTTTTGTGATTATGAAAATTATATTTTCTCAATATTTTCTCAACATAATGTGATTGATCAAGATATATTCCATCACATGTTTTTGTAATTTTCATACCCAAAATAAAATTAGCCTCACCAAGATCTTTCATATCAAAATGGCTTTTAAGCATATTTTTTGTCTCATTTATAACATGCATATTTGAGCCAAAAATCAACATATCATCCACATAGAGGCTAATAATAACATGTAGATTATTCCATGATTTAGAATAAATACATTTATCACATTCATTTGATTTATAACCATTCTCAATCATGCAGGAATCAAACTTTTCATGCCACTGCTTAGGTGCTTGTTTTAAGCCATATAGGGATTTAGTTAGCTTACATACCTTGCTTTCTTGTCCAGGCTCTACAAAGCCTTCAGGTTGGTCCATATAAATCTCTTCCTCTAGGTTCCCATTTAGAAAAGCAGTTTTTACATCCATTTGATGAATTTTCAAATCAAAAATTGCAGCAATAGCAATTAACAATCTAATAGATGTAATTCTTGTTACCGGAGAAAATGTATCAAAGAAATCAAGATCAGCTTTTTGTTTAAAGCCTTTTGCAACAAGTCTAGCTTTAAACTTATCTATTGATCCATCCGGTTTCAATTTTTTCCTAAGGACCCATTTACAACCTATGGTCTTACAACCCGGTGGAAGATCTACTAATTTCCAAGTTCTATTAGAAATTAGAGATTCCATCTCATCATTTACAGCCTCTTTCCAAAATATAGCATCAGGTGATGTTAAAGCCTCTTTTAAATTTTGGGGATTTTCCTCAATGTTAAAAACATAATAATCAGGACCAAAATCCTTTTCAACTCTAGCTCTTTTACTTCTTCTAGGTTCCATTTCAAAATTTTCTTGATTTTGTAAATGTGATGTAGAAGAACTAGGTTGTGACAAAATATTTTCTTCACCCCCACTATTTTTCAATTTAAAAGGAAATTTTTCTTCATGAAAAATTGCATCACCAGATTCAAAAATTATTTTGTTTTCAAGATCAAAAAATCTATAGGCTGCACTATTAATCGCATAACCAAGAAAAGCACAGGTATTAGCTCTTATATCTAATTTAGGTATTTTAGGGTCAGTAAGCCTTACATAAGCAAGACAACCCCATACTCTCAAATATCCCAAATTTGGCTTATGTCCTTTCCACATCTCAAAAGGTGTGGTATGTGACTTTTTATGTGGCACCCTATTCAAAACATGACATGCAGTTAAAATAGCTTCACCCCAAAAATGTAAAGGTGCACCAGATTCAATTAACATGGCATTTGTTAACTCAATTAAAGTTCTATTTTTTCTTTCAGCCACACCATTAGAAGCAGGTGAATATGGTGCAGTAGTTTCATGGATAATTCCCAAAGACTGAGCAAATGAGTTGAATGCACTTGATTCATACTCACGGCCTCTATCACTTCTTATTCTTTTTATTTTTCTACCGAATTGATTTTCAACTTCTTTTAAAAAATCTTGAAATTTTTCAAAAGCATCACTTTTATTTTTCAACAAATAAATAGTTGTATATTTTGAGAAATCATCAATAAAAGTGATAATATATCTATTTCCTCCACGAGTTAAAATTCCCTCAAATTCACATAAATCGGAATGAATTAACTCAAGCAATTCGGTATTTCTTACAACATTTTTATGAGGCCTTTTTGTAATCTTAGCTTGACTACAAGTTTCACATTTTTCAAAATCTTTTGACAGTCTTGGAATTAATCCTAAACTACTCATGATTCCCACATATCTACTATTTATATGACATAAACGAGCATGCCAAAAATTAATAGAAGAAAGCATATAAACTGAACTAGTGGATGCTTTATTATTCTCAACATTCAATTTAAACATTCCATCACAAGCATAACCCTTGCCCACAAATAATCCTTTTTTAGTGATTACATAATTATCAGATTCCATAGTTTGCTTGAAGCCAGCCTTGTTAAGTAAAAAACTTGACATCAAATTCTTCCTCATGGACGGAGTGTAAAAAACATCTTTCAATGTTAGCACACGTCCAGAAGTGAATTTCAATTCAACCTCACCACTCCCAAGAACCTTGGTTTTGCTAGAATCACCAAGCATAATAGTTTTTTCTTCTTCAAAAGGAGTGTACAATTTGAACCAATTTTTGTCATAACAGACGTGCCTATTAGCACCAGAATCTGCCCACCACCCTTCAACATATTGCACCATATTGATGTCTGTAATCATAGCCACTAAAGGCTCTTCGGTTACGTTAACCTGCGGGACAGATTCACGTTTCCGAAATTTGCAAAATCGAGCAATATGCCCACTCTTGCCACAGACAAAACAGGATCTATTAAATTGATCTTGTGAAGGGGGTCCTTGGTTCTTATTGTAATTTTTATTTGGGTTTCCCCTTCCTTGAGGTCTATTATTATTTTTAAAGGCTCTTTTTTTAGGCTTCAATTGAACATTTCTAGGAAAATGATTTTTGGGCATATTATTATTGGCTGAAATAAGGTTTACCTTTGTGGTGGAATTACCATTGCTCTCTTGTGTCATGAGTGCATCTTGTCCTCTAGCCTCCTCCTCCACACGGATGCGTGTGATCAAAGTCTCTAAAGATGTCTCCTTTTGTTTGTGCCGCAAAGTCTTTTGGAACTCCCTCCAAGATTGTGGTAGTTTATCAATTATGCCAGCTACCACCAAATTGTCTCCAATCTTTATGCCTTCGGATCTCAATTCTGCTACAATCATTTGGAAGTCTTGTGCTTGATCCACCACCGATTTTCCATCCACCATTTGGTAACGGAAAAATCTACTAGCAACATACTTCTTTGCACCAGCCTCCTCGGTATCATACTTGCTTTGTAAAGCTTTCCAAATTTTCTTGGCAGAATTGTAAGTTGTATCATAATAATCATAGAAATGATCGGCAAGACAATTCAATAGATAAGAGCGACAATTATATTCATCTTTTGTATACTTATCTATTTTTTCTTGATGGAGAATATATTCTTCCTCACTCATCTCATCGGTAGAAACTTTTGATGGATTCTTGTCAGTGAGAATGTAGGCGACTTTGAGAAGACTCAAGTAGAAGAGGACCTTTCCTTTCCACCTCTTGAAGTGGGCTCCCTTAAAGCGAAAGGGCTTGTTGAGATCTCCAACAGGTTCATTTGGTTTCTCTTGTGTAGGCTCCATGTGTTGAATCTCCTTAAAATTGTTGGTGCAAACACAATAATAATGGAAATAACACAATGAGAAACTGAATAGTACTTCTAAATATTATTAATTCAATGAGAAAAATTACACAACACTATTTGGACTGAGGCGCGGCACTCGCTCTCTTTAAGGAGATTCAAGCCCTTGGTTGGCTAAACTTTGTAACCGGTGCAGACCTTCTCTGACTTGTCTCCCCTAGGATACAACAGCCCAACAAATGTTGTATGGCTAGAACAACTTCTGCACAAAGTGTTCAAACCCAAAGCTCCACCAGAAAAACACCTTTCTTTGGCCCGAAATTTCTTAAGTGTTTAGAAATATTATAGAATTCACTCTCTCACACAATACACTTTGCTTTTAACTATTTTCTTCATTCACTCTTGATATGAAATTAGTCCATAGCATAGCCGTATATATAGTCTTCCAACCCTTCACATAACCTACATGTTATTTATTAATTTAGAAAACTTCTCTTAATTTATTTAATCTAACTTACATACAAGTAACTCTTTCTTTAACAATTTTTATTATAACTCATCTCTTTATTCATCTTCAGTTATTTTGAGTTTTAACATATTTAATTTAAAATGTACTAACACTTTGTTAAAGAAAAAAAACATAGTAATGATTTCCAATGTGTATAACAATGATAATAAAATTTCAGGACGCTTGTACCCTGTGAAAAAGTATAATTTGACCACTTAAATGGACCAGAATATTAGGTGATATTTGGTAATCGTATTTGTTTTTTATTTTCAAAATCTTGTTTTCAGGAATATAAAGAAAAAATAATTTTTTTTATATTTTTGAAATCAAAACATGTTTTTTTAGGAATATAAAGAAAAAACAAAATTATTTTTAATATTTTTGAAATCAAAACATGTTTAGTTAGTTGAAATATATAAAAGAAAAAAGTTTTTTGAAGAAAAAAATATAAAATACTAAAATATGTTTTGAGAACAGTTTTTGTTTTCTGTTCATTTTGAATTGAAGAAAAAACATTTTTTTTTTAAATATTTTTGAAATCAAAACATGTTTAGTTAGTTGAAATTAAAAATAAAAAAATAAAAAATAAAAAGTTTTTTGAAGAAAAAAATATAAAATACTAAAATATGTTGTTACTTAGATTTGAACTCTAATGCTAATTCATTAAATGAGAGAGATTTATTAAATTAAATATGTGTTTTCATTAATTTTTGAAAATTAGAAACTGAAAACAGCATTTTGCATGTTTTTAGTTTTCTTTACAAATTGAGTTTTGAGAACAGTTTTTGTTTTCTGTTCATTTTGAATTGAAGAAAAAACAATTTTTTTTAAAATATTTTTGAAATCAAAACATGTTTAGTTAGTTGAAATTTAAAAAAAAAAAAAAAAGTTTTTTGAAGAAAAAAATATAAAATACTAAAATATGTTGTTATTTGGATTTGAACACTAATGCTAATTCATTAAAGGAGAGAGATTTATTAAATTAAATGCGTATTTTCATTAATTTTTGAAAATTAGAAACTAAAAACAGCATTTTGCATGTTTTTAGTTTTCTTTACAAATTGAGTTTTGAGAACAGTTTTTGTTTTCTGTTCATTTTGAATTGCCAAACAAGTTTTTTAGTTTCAAAAATAGAAAATTGTTTTTGGAAACTGAAAATAAAAGAGGAAAAACAGTTACTAAACATATCCTTAAGTTATATTTGGTAACTGTAACGGTAAAATTTCCAAGTCAAACAACGGGCCTTGGGCCCTATACAGAGTCCAACTACAACCAAGGAGAAAATGGGTCGCCAAAACAACTTTCAGCCCAACCTTGATAAGTCCAAACTTATTTAAAAAAGACATCCGAGGAGGAATGTCTCCTTGGACGTGCCAAATATGGACCCAACATGCACCCTATCCATAATGAGAAGTCATTCCAAACAAATATTGGTAGTAAGGATGAGCCTCACAAAGCAGGAAGAAGAACGAGAGCATAGGATGTTCAGGGGGAGACCCCAACTGCCGCATTAAATGCAAGGAAACTACTTTTCTGGCCGCATTAATGTGGAGAGGACAGGCGAACAGTGTTACCTTGGCCACTGCAACTCACAGAAAGGTAGGGTGGATGTCCGATGGGACAGGCACTCAAGTGAAGGTCCAGATAATCAACAAGTGTAGGGCTCTTATCACTTTAAGAAGCCTATATAAGAGAAGGGCATCCCCATGAAGAAGGGATCGGAAAAAGCCAGAAGAAAGAGAGTAAGACTATATCCTTTAATCAGGAACATAGGTGCACCCACACATTTCCTCGGACCGAACATCCAGTGGAGATAAAGGAGATATTCTTACGTTCAACCGCTGCATGGCTTGAAATTAATTAACATTCACTTCGTTGAGTCCTAGTTCTGTAACCCGCTCTCTACAAATTCATTATATAGGGCTCTTTGGGCCAAAGTCACCTACTTGCTGGGCTTGGGCCTTAAAAACTGACCCTACAATTGGTGCTGTCTGTGGGAAAAACTTATGTCTCGACAAGTGAAACCATTAGAGATGGAAGGATCAGGTTCACGCCAAACCGGACGCGCAGATTCCCAACGGCAGGACAACTTTTTGAATCTCGAACGGGAGAAAGATCAAGACAAGCAGCAAGAGGGCAGTGTGAACACCTCCCACACGAGCAGAAGCCGCTCGAAAGGGAAAGGCCATGCATTCCGTAAGCGAAACGATCGAAAGGCTTTATAGCAAGAAATTGATGACTTGAAGAAGAAGCTACGCCAAGCGTAGCGAAAGTGTCCTTCACCCGATTCAGACACCAGTAGTGATGAGAACGATGAATACAGGCGAAGATCAAGAACCCCTCCAAGCGAAACTTTTTCCTATGAGGAAGAGCAGCCTCGTAAACGCGGCCACAAGAGCCCGCCATACCAAGGCCTGGCCAACGATGCCATGAGTAAGGCCCTGGACCGCATCTCCCAGTCGCCTTTCACGCGCAGAATAGAGGAAGCAGAACTTCCTCAGCGGTTCCATCAACCAACCTTTGCCATATACAATGGTCGGACAGACCCAGTAGAGCATGTAAGTCAGTTTAATCAGACGATGGCCGTCCATTCCAAGGACGAGGCGTTGATGTGCAAGGTGTTTCCGTCCAGCTTGGGACCTATGGCGATGAGATGGTTTGATGGCCTTAAGCCAAATTCCATAAATTCCTTTAAGCAGCTGACACAGGCATTTGGCTTCCGCTTCATTACCAGCAGCAGAGTCCCTCGGCCCCTAGATTCCCTCCTATCCCTGTCCATGCGAGAAGGAGAGACACTGAAGGCCTATTCAGACAGGTACTGGGAAATGAACAATGAGATAGAGGGAAATTACGACGACGTTGCCATTAGCACATTCAAAAGGGGCCTGCCGACAGAGCACGGTTTAAGAAAATCCCTGATTGGGAAGCCGGTCACTAGTGTGCGCCAACTCATGGATAGAATTGACAAGTACAAAAGGGTTGAGGAGGACCAGCAGACGGGGAAGGGCAAAGCGAAGGTTGTCCCTCAGGAGAGGAGGGACTTCAAGTCGGACCACTTTAACAGCAGTAACAGGCCGAGAAGAGACTACGCGGAACAGTCTGGATCCACTAGGGCACAGGCAGTCCATGCTATGTTCCGAGAACCATTACACAAGATCCTAAAGAAGGTGAAGTGCGAACCATTCTTCCAATGGCCAAGCAGGATGGCAGGTGACCCCTCGAAGCGTAACCAGAATCTATATTGCGCGTACCACCAAGAGCCGGGTCACCTCACCGATGATTGTAGAAATCTGAAAAACCACTTGGACCGGTTAGTCCGAGAAGGGAAGTTGAGACATCTATTACATCACCCTGTGGGATGGCAGAAACAATCAAATATCGAAACCAGGCAAAGCGCATTGAGGCCGCCCATTGGCACAATAAATGTCATTCTCGCCGCACCTGGAAGGACCGGATCCAATCCTCTCAGAGTAATGTCAGTGAGCACGCTCCCGCCTGAAGCCGATGACAGGGAATCTAAAAGGGCCCGAGCGAGTCTCACGCCCTTAATCGGATTCTCGGATGAGGACAAACTGGGAACCCTTCAACCCCACGACGACGCCCTAGTCGTCACGCTCAGAATTGGGGGTTATGACGTGAAGAGGGTGCTAGTTGACCAAGGCAGCGCCGTGGAAGTAATGTATCCCGACTTGTATAAAGGATTGAACCTGAAGCCAGAGGACTTGTCGGCATACGACTCCCCTTTGGTCAGTTTTGAAGGAAAAACAGTCACCACGAAAGGTATGATCAGGCTGCTTGTACAAACAGACTCAGACGTGGTGGAAGTGAACTTCATCGTGGTAGATGCGTACTCCCCCTACACAGTCATCGTGGCCCGCCCGTGGCTTCATGCACTAGGGGCTGTGTCGTCAACCTTACACCAAAAAGTGAAGTATCTGTCAGGAGGTCGAGTGAAAGAAATAATAGGGAATCAGGTTATGGCCCGGCAATGCATCGTGTCAGCAATCTCACGACGACCAAACAGTGAGCCCTCCATCTCAGCCGAGAAAGGCTTATAGCAACTAACGACATTGGTCCGAGCCCCGGGTAGTGGAGGACCCACCATGGAGGTGAGCTGCGAGGATCTAGAGAAAGTACTTGTTGGATCAGACCCAGAGAAGTTTTTTCAGGTCGACTCGGAGTTACCGCCCCAAGAGAAAGCGATACTGATTGATTTTCTAAGACAAAATGTGGACGTATTCGCCTGGGACGCCTACGAGGGCCCTAGGGTTGACCCAAACTTCATTTGCCATCGCTTTAATGTTAGTCCGGCTATAACACCCAAGAAGCAGCCTCCTCGGCGACCGTCGAAAGAACATGCAGACGCCGTGAGAGAGGAGGTCATAAAATTGAAGAAAGCGGGGGCTATCAAGGAAGTATTCTACCCCAAATGGTTAGCCAACACAGTCGTGGTAAAAAAGAAGAATGGGAAATAGCGGGTCTGCGTAGATTTCACGGACCTAAACAAGGCCTGCCCGAAGGATCCCTTCCCCATGCCGCAGATAAACCGATTGGTGGATTCGACCGTCGGACACCCCCGAATGAGTTTTTTGGACGCCTTCCAGGGCTATCATCAGATACCCCTGGCTGCCGAGGACCAAGAAAAAACTGCTTTTGTCACCCCCGTCGGAAATTATCATTATAAGGTGATGCCCTTTGACTTGAAGAATGCCGGATCGACCTACCAAAGGATGATGACCAGGATGTTTGAACACAGATGGGTAAGAGCATTGAAGTTTATATAGACAACATTGTGGTAAAAAGCAAAGTAGTGGCCAACCACGTCAGAGACCTCGGCGACATCTTTCAAATTCTGAGAAAGTACAAGCTGCGACTCAACGCGTCCAAGTGTTCATTTGGGGTGGGATCAGGGAAATTCTTAGGTTACATGGTGACCCACAGAGGCATCGAAGTTAACCCTGACCAAATTAGAGCTATCCATAGCCTGCAGCCCCCTCGGAATCCCAAAGAGGTCCAAAAGCTCACCGGCATGATCGCCGCTTTAAACCGTTTCATTTCTCGCTCAGCAGACAGATGCAGACCTTTCTTCCTCCTCTTAAACAAGTGGAAGGGTTTCGAGTGGACCGAGGAATGTGCTTTAGCTTTCCAACAGCTTAAGGAGTACCTCGCCTGACCACCAATTATGTCAAGTCTTGAGGCCGATGAGGTGCTATTCGCCTACATTGTTGTGGCCTTTCATGCAGTAAGCTTAGTGCTAATCCAAGAAGACAATGGCATGCAACGACCCGTCTACTACGTAAGCAAATCGATGCACGAGGCAGAGATCCGCTACCTCCCCCTCGAAAAGGCCGTCTTGGCAATCGTACAAGCCACGCGAAAGCTCCCCCACTATTTCCAGGCACATACTGTAGTTGTACTAACCCAGCTTCCGCTAAAGTCCATTCTCCGAAGCGCCGACTACACGGGCAGAATTGCAAAATGGGGGACAATCCTGGGCGCCTTTGACATTAGGTACATGCCTCGCACTGCTGTGAAGGGTCAGGTCCTCACAGATCTAGTAGCCAAATTTGCGGAGCCCACTCTAGAAGAAGGGGGAGGATTACTAAGCCCTGACGGGAAATTGATAAGCACAATCACTCAGCAAGAGCCTAGTTGGTGGAAAGCACACATCGACGGCGCAGCCAACCAAAGGGGCTCAGGTGTGGGGCTCGTTCTAGTCTCCCCCGAAGGTATCACCATCGAAAAATTGTTAAGGCTTGGCTTCTCGGCCACGAATAACGAAGCAGAGTATGAGGCATTATTGGAAGGAATGTCAATGATCTAGAAATTGGGTGGAAAATCCGCGACCATGTTCTCGGATTCAAGACTCATCGTCGGACAAGTAAATGGAGAGTTGGAGGCGAAGGACGAAAGAATGCGAGAGTACCTCGCCCAAGTTAAACGCCTGCAAACCCATTTTTGTCACTTCAATCTGGCGCACGTATCCAGGAGCGGGAACACCCATGCTGATTCTCTTGCAACGCTCGCCACCTCCTCGGCCCAGACACTTCCCCGGGTTGTTCTAGTAGAAGATCTCTACCGCCCAGCAACGGAAAGGGCCAACAGAACACGAGTCCACAATATCAGGTCTGGACCTAGTTGGATGGATCCTCTAGTGCTGTTCTTGAAACATGACACCTTGCCAGATGATAAGCACGAGGCCGACAAGATTAGAAGGAAGGCCTCTCGATTCTGGTTGTCCAAGGACTCCAAACTGTATAGGTGCTCGTTCTCAGGGCCGTACTTGTTGTGTGTGCACCCAGACGCCACTAAACTCATCCTGGAGGAATTACACGAAGGAATTTGTGGAAGTCATACGGGGGGTAGGTCCCTGTCCCATAGGGCCATAACGTAGGGCTACTGGTGGCCGAGCATGCAGAAAAAGGCGCAGGAATATGTGAACAAGTGCGACCAGTGTCAAAGGTTCGCCCCGAATATACACCAGCCTGGTGGAAACCTTAACCCGCTGTCCAGCCCTTAGCCATTCGCACAATGGGGCCTAGACATCCTGGGACCATTCCCCAAAGCAACAGGGAACAAGAGATTTATTCTCGTCGGCACGGATTATTTCACGAAATGGGTCGAAGCTGAGGCGCTGGCGAATATTAGGGACGTTGATGCCAAGAAATTTATTTGGAAAAATATCGTCACTAGATTCGGAACCCATCACACACTGATCTCGGACAACGGTATCCAGTTTGACAGCAAGGCTTTCAGAAGATATTGCAACGAGCTGGGAATTACCAACAAATACTCCATACCGGCTTACCCGCAGGGTAATGGACAGGCAGAAGCCATCAATAAAACTATAGTGAATGGGCTGAAAAAGGGGCTAGACGACGCGAAAGGGAGGTGGGTTGAAGAGTTGGCCCATGTCTTGTGGACATACCACACCACACCACACCTCGCAGGTCCACAGGGGAAACCCCCTTTTCGATAACCTACGGGGCCGAGGCTCTCATTCCACTGGAGGTAAACTTCCCAACATAAAGGACCACTGCATTCTGCCCCAGTGCCAACAACGGACTTCTGGAAAAAAGTTTAGACCTCATCGAGAAAAGAAGGGAAAGCGCAATGGTCCAGCTTGCCCACTATCAGCAAAAGTTCAAGCAAGGTTACGATGCCAAGGTGAAGCTAAGGCACTTGGCGCCAGGGGATCTGGTACTAAGGAAGGTACTGGGCACTGCGAGAAACCCTGAATGGGGAAAACTCGGACCAAATTAAGAAGGCCCATATCGTATCACCTCCATAGCCGGCATAGGAGCCTACTTTTTGGAAGATTTGGATGAACGTGCGGTGCCACGCCCTTGGAATGTAAATAACCTGAAAAGGTACTGTTATTAATGAAAGACATAATTCTTGGCGCCACACTACTGTACAGCTACTTGGACTAAGTGTTAAACAGAACCCAAGTCCTACCTGACTCCTCGGACCACAGACTTGGGGGAAATTAACAGCTCAACCATTTTCACTAAGTGTTAAATAGAACCCAAGTCCTACCTAGCCCCTCGGACCACAGACTTGGGGGAAATTAACAGCTCAACCATTTTCACTAAGTGTTAAACAGAACCCAAGTCCTGCCTGGCCCCTCGGACCACAAACTTGGGGAAAATTAACAGCTCAACCATTTTCGCTAAGTGTTAAATAGAACTCAAGTCCTACCTGGCTCCTCGAACCACAGACTTGGGGGAAATTAACCTCGAAGCCAATTTCGCTAAGTGTTAAACAAAACCCAAGTCCTGCCTGGCCCCTCGGACCACAGACTTGGGGGAAATTAACAGCTCAACCATTTTCGCTAAGTGTTAAACAGAACTCAAGTCCTGCCTGGCTCTTCGGACCACTGACTTGGGGGAAATTAACCTTGAAGCCAATTTCGCTAAGTGTTAAACAGAACCCAAGTCCTACCTGACTCTTCGGACCACAGACTTGGAGGAAATTAACCTCGAAGCCAATTTCTCTAAGTGTTAAATAGAACCCAAGTCCTGCCTGACTCCTCGGACCACAGACTTGGGGGAAATTAACCTCGAAGCCATTTTCACTAAGTGTTAAACAGAACTCAAGTCCTGCCTAACCCCTCGGACCACAGGCTTGGGGGAAATTAACCTCGAATCAGTCTTATCTAATTATTGACTATCATTTTTTACATATTCATTCATTCATGCTTGGTTTTCAACAGTTAATGGCAGAATAGACATTCATTCATGATAAAAGCAGAAAAGAAGGTAGAACAACAAGATTTAAAGGAAAACGACACCTTTCATTGAAATCCAAAAGCGTTGTTTTACAAACATTAACAGAACAAAATATAAAGGGTAAAACAAAAAAAAAGGGGGCAGCTACAAATAAAATCCTACACTACTTTCCTAAGTCTAAACCCTGAGTAGGCTCATGTTGATCATCTGCTGCCTGAGGTCCCGGAACAGTCTCCTTAGCCTGTGCAACAACATCCCTAATTGAGAGACTGTCCTCGGGCAACTTGTCCTTCGTGGCCGGCTGCGCGTCCTCAGCTTCAAGCATAGGGGAGTCCGAGGCTAAGGCCTTCGTTGAGAGAGGCTCCTCAGGGGCAACCGCGTCCGGAATCTCACGAATATCTTCCGGAAAAAAGATATTCTCAACTTTCCGGAGATCGAAGTCCGCTGGAACTGCTGCCCGATCCAAGGCTACACCCCAAGACATGGTGATGTAATCCCTGCATACGACAACCACCTCCTCGGTCAGCCTAACCTCTGTGTCCCTGACTCCGCGATCATATGAGGTCGCCACTGCTTTCTCGGCCACCTCCCTGGCCACGCGGGCCGCCTCCTTGACCTTTGCAAGCTCGACCTTGAGATTTGAGACTGTTTGCTTCTTTGCCGCGAGTTCTGCCTCGGACTGCTAGAGCTGTTGGCGCAGATCCTCAGCTTGCTTGGTGGCGTTTTTCAATCCGGCCTCGGCGCTCGGGCGACCCCTTTGCGCCTCCTTCACATCGCTGCTTAGGCGATCCTTTTCCTGCCTAAGGGCGTCGACAGCCTTCTCAGCAGCGAGGCGGGACTGAGCCTCACTGTGCAAGTCCTCGCGGGCCTTCTTGCCCACTCCTCGGCAACAAAAATTTGTTGAGTGACCTAGGCCAAAAAATAGAGGCCTAATTAAAGGAAAATGATAAATAAACAGATACGGAACAAGAAAGCTAGATAAGAGAAACCTTACTTACCATAGCCATGTCTCTCTTCAGCGACATGAAAAGGTCTGGTTGCCGAGTAGCCCTGAGACCCTCCATATCGTGAGGCAAGAGGAGGGGTTGTTGCAGGGCCTCAGCCAGGAATGGCGCCTATCCTCGTTGGGACTCCCATAGAGTTGCATCCCAAGAAATTGGAGCGCCATCCAACTCAAGCCTTGGCGACCAGGTTCGCTGTTCCCTCCGAATAGCTGCCTCGTCTCGGCTGTCAACGGACCTGGTCCTCTTCTCCTTGGGCTCTTTGGCCTTCTTCTGGTGCTTGGGCTTTTCATGGCCAACCTCGCCCTCCTCCAATTCTTCCACAGGCATTTTTCGCCTCAAATTGGGTATAAGCTGTAATGCTGCATCCGATGTGGGAGGAAGAGGAGGAGGAGCCTTAAAGGTAAGCTGTTCCTTTGGGGCATCTTTGGAGGACTGCCCCTTGTTTCTGTTGGAAATGAGGCCCCTGAGACCAGACCTTGGTTTCAGATCCATTCCTTCTTCCTCGATCTCTTGGCTGGTATCAACTTGTGCAATTACCAAACCAAGATTGGGGGCTGCCGAAGTGCAGTCTAAGTCTGAATCGGAGTCCGAGAGCTCTACTGGCCTGGCCGACACCTCTCCCTCCTCGGCGAAGTGGAACCAGTCTATCTGATCTTCCAAGGATGAATGCGAGGAACCAGCTTCTTTCCCTGGGACAACTGTTGAGGGAAGAGCACGTTGAGCAGGTACCTGGACGAGAGGTAAATCTCTCGAAGCGAGAAATCCTGGTATGGAGATGTCGATGCGTGCTAATCACAGACTACCAGCCCTAATAGCTTGACCAGCGTCCACTAGAGTACGTGAAAGGGGCTCCTAGTCCAAGATCAGAGGTGCAGCCCGCAGTTGCCCGTCCGCACTCACGTAAATTTCAGACCTCATAAGGAAATTGAGTGCCGGGACGTTAACCAAACTTAGCCGAGGAGTCGTACGCGCCTTGTCTGCGAAGCCCAAAGAAAGAGTTACGTTAGTCCGAGGAGGCAAATAAGCAAAACCAAAAATGAAACAAAGAAAAGAAAGATCAAGACTAAGGTCCCCTCCAAGGGATCTAATTCTATGATGCCCCACCTGGTGTTCCTGCCCTGACCGGGCAGTGAATACCGTCGTGCCATAGTCCGGAGACGATCAAAAGGTCGTCCTTCAAGCCTTTGTTGGACTTGGGAAGGCAGGATATCAACCTTAGCTCTTCGGACCTAGATTTCAAGTAATATGACTCACCGAGGTTATGGCATTCATATAGATGAACCACGTCGTGCCATGAAAGGCCGAGGTTCATCTGATCGTTCAAGACGTCTATGCACCCCAGGATCCGGAACATGTTCGCGATGCATTGGTGAGGGGCCAACCTATGGCCACGCAAATAATCCCTAGTAATCCTCCCCATAGGGATGGTCATTCCTCCTTCCACAAAGGCTATCATTGGAATGGCGACCTGCCCCGTCCTTCTCTTGATCAAGACTTCCTCCAAAGAGCAATACTCTAGACCTACTTCCGGCGGAATACGGTACTTAGCCCTAAAGCCTTCCATACCGGTCGGAAAATCTACCATTTTTTCAAGCTTACCCGTTCCCCTAATCCTAGGTGACGCGAAGACGATTTACTTAAGGAAAAACGCCGGAAAAGGCAACGGAAAGGAAATAGGCACTTACGGGTGAGGAAGTCACTGGGAATCTTCAAGGGAATGTCTGCGGAGGTTTGAACGCTTTGAAAGAGAACTTGCTAGAGTGCTCTGAGTGCTCGAGTGCTTTTCCAAAAATGGGAGTAAGTTCCTTTAAAAATCTTATATACCCGGGAGAAGCTGAACGGACTTACTCCCGCCCAGAGAAATGGAGAGAATATCAGCCGTTGATCTGGCGCCCCACCGTTGGATAGAAAGGATATGAAGCCGCTAAGCGCAATAATTAGCGCCTTATGGGTTGCAAAACGCTTTTAGCAGTAATGAGGCACGTGGGGAGCGTACCTCCGCACAGGTGAAGCAGGAATCCACAATAAATGACCCTGTAAGTGTCAAAATCCCGCTTTTTCTCCTCGGATAAGAGGGAAAGAACCGGAATTTTGAGGGGCTATTGTAAGGATAAAATTCCCAAGTCAAACAACGGGCCTTGGGCCCTATACAGAGTCCAGCTACAACCAAGGAGAAAATGGGTCGCCAAAACAACTTCCAGCCCAACCTTAATAAGTCCAAACTTATTTAAAAAAGACATCCGAGGAGGAATGTCTCCTCGGACGTGCCAAATATGGGCTCAACATGCACCCTATCCATAATGAGGAGTCATTCCAAACAAATATTGGTAGTAAGGATGAGCCTCACAAAGCAGGAAGAAGAACGAGAGCATAGGATGTTCAGGGGGAGACCCCAACTGCTGCATTAAATGCAAGGAAACTACTTTTCTGGCTGCATTAATGTGGAGAGGACAGGCGAACAGTGTTACCTTGGCCACTGCAACTCACAGAAAGGTAGGGTGGATGTCCGATGGGACAGGCACTCAAGTGAAGGTCCAGATAATCAACAAGTGTAGGGCTCTTATCACTTTAAGGAGCCTATATAAGAGAAGGGCATCCCCATGAAGAAGGGATCGGAAAAAGCCAGAAGAAAGAGAGTAAGACTATATCCTTTAATCAGGAACATAGGTGCACCCACACATTTCCTCGGACCGAACATCCAATGGAGATAAAGGAGATATTCTTACATTCAACCGCTGCATGGCTTGAAATTAATTAACATTCACTTCGTTGAGTCCTAGTTCTGTAACCCGCTCTCTACAAATTCATTGTATAGGGCTCTTTGGGCCAAAGTCACCTACTTGCTGGGGTTGGGCCTTAAAAACTAACCCTACAGTAACAGTTTTTGTTTTCTATTTTTAAAAACTTGTTTTTGTTTTCTATTTTTAAAAACTTGTTTTTGAAAATATAAAGAAAAAACAATTTTTTTTTGTATTTTTGAAACTAAAAACATGTTTGATTAATTGAAATTATAAATAAATAAATAAAAGTTTTTTGAAGAAAAAAATAGAAAATATTAAAATATGTTGTTTTTAGGATTTGAATTCTAATGCTAGTTCATTAAATAAGACAGATTCATTAAATCAAATGTGTATTTTCTTTTACTTTTGAAAACTAGAAACTAAAAATAGCATTTTGCATATTTTTAGTTTCCTTCACAAATTGAGTTTTGAGAATAGTTTTTATTTTCTGTCCATTTTGAGTTGCCAAACAAGTTTTTTAGTTTCAAAAATAGAAAATTGTTTTTGAAAACAAAAAATAAGAGGAAAAAATAATTACCAAACATATTCTTATATTTCTTTGATGTAGCACAGAGCAATTTTGGGGACGCCGAACTTGTAGGAAACTGATAAAAAAACCAAAAAAAGAAGGGGATTAAAAATTTAAAAAGAAAAGAACAAAAAAAAATGATAAACCTAGTAGTAAACAACAATTGGTGAGAAAATAAATTAGTAAAAAAATGGATAAAAACCTAGAAGTTAGCAATTAGAATTGATTGAAATAAGTCTCCCACCCATTGGAAAAAAATTCCAATGAAAAATTATTAATCAAATCAAACAAACTAGTGCTGAATCTTGGGATATATATATATATATTTATATATATCTTATAATATGTACACCAAGTCAGCTATGTAACAATTTAATAAGTGAATGTTTTGTAATTCAATTTTATACTCTTTTGTCAGAATTAGTTTATCGATTTTTCATATGATATTCACTCATTGGATTCTTGATAGCTCACTAGCCCTAAATAGTTTCTAGTAGGTCTTGGTTAAGTGTTCCTCAAAAAAAAAAAAAAAAGGGTCTTGGTTAAGTTGTTACAACTTATCTCAGTGAATCACGTGCATTTTAACACTATGTTTGGACAGTGAATATTTCAGCCACCTCTCCTCTCCCTTTATCTCCCTCCATCCAAACATACCCTAACTTTGGTTGTTTGCTAACGTACTCTGAAAATGACTAACCTAGGCAGTCAGTTCTGGGTTCTTTTTTTGTTTGGACAAGTCCTTCAAAGGAGCTAGCCCATTCAACCCTCTTGGTTAGAAAGGGTGAGGACAAGTTGAAAAGCTTCTTCACTGTTGCTGGGATGGATGAGTGTACATATTCTAATGTTGGCAATGGTGAACCATTAGGCCCATGGACAACTGTATCATTACCACAATCTCAAGTTATAAATCATACACCAAAAATATCAGTATAATAATAAGTAGGGTTTTTTTTTTTGGTTAAAAGATGATTCATTAAAACAAACTAAACACACACAGCTCCCTCAGGACAGAGCCTATTACAATACCTGCCATCCAAGTCTTTCCTAAAGATTTCTAACACGTCCACAGGCGGACTACTAAAAGCACAATAATCTAATTGCTGATCAACTCCCTTCCTTGCCATCATGTCTGCGCAACAATTAGCTTGCCGAAAGCAATGACAAATCTGAACTTGTTGGAACTGAGTCAACATCTACTTACAGTCATCAAGGATAGGGGAAATTATATTGTTTGCATAATCTGGTTTTGTCAAGACCTCCACAATCATACTAGCATCCAACTCAACTACCAAGCATTGAATATTCAGATTTTTACATAAGACTAGCCCATCCCTCAGCCCCCACATTTCTGCTACAATGCTACTTGAAGTCCCAATATACCTGGAGAAACCAGCAATCCATTCTCCATGTTCATCCCTCACAGCTCCTCCACATCCGAATCTCCTCGAGTTGCCAATACAAGAACCATCAGTTTTCAATTTTTTCCAACCACTTGGAGGTCTCTCTCAACGAACCCTCCTTATTACGCTTTGAGTGGGCTGCCTAGGCGACGGCACACAATGCATGAATTCCACAACTTGACTGTTAATGACTGATGGCAGATTCGGATTTGGGTTTATCCCATTAAAAACCAATTGGTTCCTGCTCTTACATATTAACCATATGGCAATGGGGAAAAGTAACCTCCAATGAGGCTTGCCCCGAATAGAATTGTTGTTTGCTTTCCCATTTGTGCTCAGCCAGTCTTGGAGATTGGAATTCCAAAATCCCTGGTTCCGAGCCTCTACCCCTAGCTAAATCCACACAGCTATGACCCTTGGACAATCCTTAAGAGCATGAAGAACTGATTCAGATTCTAAGTGGTAAACAGGACATTTATCATCTTCCCCTACTCCTCTTCTCACCAAACAGCCTTTGACACCTATACTATCATGGGCACATTGCCATAGGAAAGTTTTGATTCTAGGAAGCGAATCAATTTTCCATATCCAACCACATTTAACTGGGGAAGTAGATTCAACATCTAATGTGATGGAATAAGCACTCTTAAAGTCAAATGACCCTCTAGGATTGCCACTCCCAAACTAGCTTATCACCTCCCAGGTTTGTGATTGAAACTGGAGTTGCTTGAATCATGGCCTTTATCTCTGTAGGAACATCAAATTGAAATAGATAAACCACTTGTGTGATTCGGGTAGACACTCATACGGCCTTTGAAGCTAAAGGTAAGTTCACTAGGATGTGTGTTCAAGTTGATGTAACTAAACCACTTGTGACAGCCATTTTAATTGGTAAGGTTGAGCAGCCGGTCTATTATGAGGGGATTCAACATCTTTGTTTCAACTGTGGAAGGTTGGGACACCATAAAGAAAATTTTCCTTTTACCATCCGGCAAGACCCACACCTAAAGACGACGAGGGCAGAGATTCACGATGAGGGAGCATCGAGGTCATGCAGCATGCATGCTACTGACATGGCTAGGAATATGTAGGGGCCCGTAGGGAGTGCGCTTGATCTTGTGCGTGAGGAGGAAGTAGAGGGGGCATACAGACCATGGGTCGTGGTTGCGCGCAGGAAGAACGGGACAAGAAGCCACAAAAGTGGTGGGACCTATACCAAGCAAGGTAATGCCACTCAACGACAAAAGCAGGATGGCCAGCATGATACAAATGTGGGGGCAAGTTTGGGTGATTCTAATATTGGGTCACCTAGGGAGGCAAAAAGGAAACATTCTCCTGCTAGGATCATTAATGGAGCCCAGTCAGGTGTTTTAAATGTGGGTTCAAGTGAAGAAGCCAACCCACAGGCCCACAACATGCATAATGAGAGGCCAAGGCCAGGCGGGTTGGAGGCTCATGTGTTTCGGCCTGGGCAAGATGTGATTAGCCAAAAACCCAACAACAAAGCCTCTATAAGGGGCAAGAAAGACCTTGCACGTAATAGGGTTTCAACCTTTAGTGCCTCTGACGCCGTTGAAGGAGACAATAAAGTGCAACACACTCAGCTAAAAGTTAGAACACACGAGAAGCTTCCCTTTGGATCAAAATCCTTCTTAAGCGTTAATGGAGACCGTAAGCCACGAGCTACTACGGAGTTTTAGTTCACAGGCAAGCCAAGGGCAAAGGTGGGCGATCTTTATGGCCGGAGTGGCAGTGGTGATCCTAGAAGTGCAAGCAACAGTGTTCATGGGTTGGGTCAACGAAAAATGGAGGAAGGCGTGGAAGTGCATCCTCCTGTTGACGTGGATGGAGGCGAGGAACCCATGGTGGGTGTTCTTGGCAAACACGCCGACGGCAAGGGAGAAGAGACAAATGGTGTGGGGAGCAATTCTTCAAATTTCTCCAAGGCCTGTGATAGGATGGAACTTGAAGGTAGAGGCGAAGCTGCTGCCGCCTTTTGATGAGTGCCCCACCCCAAGCTATTTTTTTTATCATGAATATCATTGTGTGGAATTGTAAGGGTGCGCAGAAGCCATCCTTTCAAAGTCATTTCAGAGAGCTGGTGCGCAGCCATAACATCATGCTTTTGGACAAAAGAGATAAAAACGAAAAAGTAATGAGTGAGGTTCCCATTATTCCAATGTCTGTCATTTATACTATTCTTAAAAAGTAGTGTGAAAATGGAAGCTTCTATATATGACTTGGGCCTAGCTAAAAGCAAGACATAATGGTAACCAGAAGATCTTAAAGATAGTGTCAAGAAAATGAGTTCATCATGAAATTGATTAATCTAATGCTGCAAACTATAGTACAAATATGTGATTATATAATATGTTGAAGTAATACAAATTGGAAATGATATATGATTGTTGTCGGAGGACTATGACTAATATATAGTATGTGAATTAAAAATTTTATTTCACAAAAACTCTTAAAAACAAGAATAAAATATACATAGTACAAGACAAATAGTATATAACAACTCAAAATACCAACACAATTACACCCAAAATATTCAGATTAAAACCCCAAAAGTGATTCTTAAAACTTGTTGCAATCAGCAATTATTACTTGGACAGGGGCAATAGGAATTTTTGTTTGGGGCAAAGTTGTGGCGCTAATATATTTATTAAAACAAACCCTTACACATGTCTATATATGCACACAAACGTTTTTTTTATTATACACACTTTTTTATTTCATAAGTTTTTTATATACACACACCTAGCAATTAGAGTTGATTGAAATAAGTATACCCATCCAAAAAAAATCCAATGATAATTTATTAATCAAATCAAATAGGAATGTTGAATCTTGGGATATATATATATATATATACATATATATCTTATAATATGTATACCAAGTCAACCATATAACAATCTATTGAGTGAATGTTTTATGATTTAATTTTAGTTGAAACTATAATGTTAGTCCCTCAAATTTACCATGTGAGCAGAATTGGTCCCTCAAGTTTTAACTAAGCACAATTAGTCTCTCAAGTTTTCAAATTGACCAATATAAGTCATTTTGTTAACTCATTTGAAAACATGAGGGACCAATTGCGCTCACTTGAAACTTGAGGGACCATTTGCACTTGCAAAGTATCGGGGACATTTTTGCGACAAGGGCCGAAAATGCGAAAACGGCCCAAATCTCCCCTTGGGTTCTTTAGAAATGTTTATTTAGGGAGAATCAAGCCTAAAATTCACAATGTATATAAAACAAAGGCTAATGGTGCTTTGACAAGAGAGAATCAAAATGCTAATAACAAAAGTGCAGAAAATTCATAAAAACATAATAGATCTGAAACTTTGACCCACAGTCATTGAGAAGAGTAAATTGAGAGAGGTTGTGAGAAAGAAAGGGAAGGTTCCCCTGTACCCATATTTCCACCCTTAAGGTTTAGAATTGTAAGAATGTTTCCTGGCTCAATGGGTTTTAACTTTCAAGTTTCAATTCTATGGGAAAAACGTGGTTCAACAGGTCTGAAACTTTGACCCACAGTCACCGAGAAGAGAAAATTGAGAGAGGTTGTAAGGAAGAGAGGGAAGGTTCCCCTGTAACCATATTTCCACCCCTAAGGCTCAAAATTGTGAGAATGTTGACTGGCTAAATGGGTTTTTGCTCTAAAGTTTCTGGTATGTGAGTAGAACGTGGTTCAACAAGTCTGAAACTTCGACCCACAATCACCGAGAAAAGAAAATTGAGAGAGGTTGTGAGGAAGAGAAGGAAGGTTCCCATGTACCCATATTTCCACCCCTAAGGTTCAAAATTGTGAGAATGTTGATTGGTTGAATGGGCTTTTACTTTGAACTTTCTAGTATGTGGGTAGAATGTGGTTAGTCCCTTTTTTGAGCTGAAGAGAGAGTTTTATATAGAATTTGGGGTGTTGCTAATGACTGGTTTTTGAGTAGTGGAAGAGGCTTTTATCCCTCATGATACTAATTTGGTGTTTTAGCTTGGATTGCTTTTGTTTAGGGAAGAGTTTAGCATACTTTTAGCATGATTTTGGAAATAAAATGGCTTACTTCATTAGCTATTGTTTCCTTGTCATTGTAGGCTTTTGATAACTGCATTTGGTGGCTACAATAGACTAGCTAATTAGTTTAGAGTCAGTTGTGTATTGGTGTGGAAAATGGAGCTGGGTTGAAAATTAGGGGCACAGTCACCCAAAGCATAAAAGCTCTTTTGAGGTGGAAATTTTGAGTACAAGACCTCCTCCATGAGCCTAAGGTACTACCAGTGTCCCTTGCCCACTTGGTAGCACGCATGGGTTAGGTTCATGCAAAAAGTCCGAAAGGAACCAACTCATACCCTCCAAACCACACTTCCTCAATTTTCCCCATATATTGCATGGCCTTGAGCTATGCTTAAAAGAATAAAAAATAATATAATACATGAATTGGGCCCATAATGAGGTTGGGCTCGATTGAGTTGGGCTTATAAAGAATGTGTCACGAAAATGGGTATCAACACAAAGTAAACTTGAGGGATCAACACTGTAATTTAGCCTTAATTTTATATTCTTTTGCCAGAATTGGTTTATAAATTCCCATATGATATTCACTCATTGGATTCTTGATAGCTCACTTAGCTCTAAATAGTTTATAGTAGGTCTTGGTCAAGCCATTACAGCTCATCTTGAGTGATTCACGTGTGGTTTGGATGGTGAATATTCCAACCACCCTACCTCTCCCTTCTTCTCTTTTTTCATCTCCCCCATCCAAACATACCCTAACTATGGTCATCACCTCCAACCAACTAAAAAGCATTGAACTTCTCTATCTCTAGCGGAACAATCTATTCATCTAAAATAGCACCAATATATTCTTTACGTGCTGGCTAAAGGATTGGTAGTGCTGGATCAAATACTTGGCTGGCAATAGTCATGTGAAGATCCATCAAAAGTGGACCTTTATGAGATGCAAGATCCTCTATGTTAAAAGTAGAGATGATTTCATAGTTAGATGAAATTGTCAAAATGACATACACATTCCATAATTTCGATTTGACTAGTTTCAAGTTTCAACACTTTGTTCCTCAAAAAATATTTCAACACTATGAATGGTTTCACACACACATACAGTACTATATAGGCTGGTATTTTCCTACAAGCTCAAAAAGGAAACCAAAGGGTCTATTTTGAACCATGACATTTCAATTTTTTAAATTCTTTATGTGACTACTTTTATTGATTGTAACTTGCTGGAACTTTGTTTGCTTTGGTCAAGAATATGACGTTTAAATCGTTCTGCTCACTGACATTTGGAGACTAATGACAATAGATTTATTGGTCAAATTATTGGATGCACATTGAGCTATAAAAAGACTGGATGCCCTTTCAAACTCTTCTGGGCTTGTGTTCTCTAACATGTAAGTAATAGGATCTAGATAAAAATGCAAATTGGGCTTAAGGACCAGTACCTATAGCTATAACTCATTATTGCCCCTTGCCCAAATGTGTTGGCTCAAGTAGACAATTACTAATTCACCTCATAAAAAAATTAGAAGTGCTAATCTTTGTAAGGTCTATGCACACAATCAATCGTTTAACAACTTAGCACCACTGAACCATGCCTTGTAAAGAATAAATAGTTTTATTCAGTAATCTATCTTTTACCTTATCATTTTTTTCACCTTTCTTTCAATTTGAATAGATACAAAGAACTAGTAGTAGTTTTGTACATATGTACCTAGTGATACACTACCAGTTTTCTCAACAAATATTTCTATCACTTTTTTTCATTTAGCATCATCCTCTTTATGGATTTTTGCTTGGAGATTTTGATGGCCTTGTAGTGAGAGACGGCCTCATTTGGACAATTTGTTCTCCATCAACTCCCATTTTCTTGGCGTAAAGCCCAGCCTCAAAGAAGCGTTTTACAGCATCATCTACATACTCCTTCCCTTGCCTAACATTCATTCCCTTCCCTATTTTGTCTGGGAAACTTGTGAAGACATTTTCTCCTTTTAGGACAGCCGCTAGCTGCAATAGCTCTTGCTGGAATTCAGTCACCTTGGCCTCTTCATTAGCCTCAGTACTCCTAATCTTCACTGGAGTAGGAAGTTTAACTATTGAAATAGCAGGAGAAAATATTGTGATTAATTCAAAGAGACCACGATAGGTCAAGAAATTTACAACAATAAGTCTAAGGAAACAATAATTTTCACGACTATCGACATGACCTATCGTAATTGGTACATAATAAAAGTACTAACAGCGCTAGATTGTCAGGTAAATGTGATGTTACTCTAATTAAAATTTTACAATATGTTATGTCAGCAATTTTTAAAAAACAAAATGTGAAAAATATCGCGTCACTACTCACTAGCATTTACAATTGTGGGTTTTTTTCACTATGCAGCACAATGTTTCTCTAATTGGTTTATTTAGCATTCACATTAGCTCATACAAAAATTCATGTCTATTTTAACATAAGAACTTGATTTTTTTATATATAATTGCTTTTCAAAAATATTTACTTTATATTATCTATTTTACACTAAATTTCACTAAAATTTTTTTTATCAATTTTTTATTTTTGCCTCAAATCATTTTTATCTATATATAAGTAAAAAAGTATTAAAAATAGATTTATATGTATAATAGTAATTATATATACTATAGCAACCATTTAAATTTACAAAAGTTTACATGTGCTGAGGTGCTCTTAGAATGACTAACCTGGGCAGTCAGTTCTGGGTTCTTTTCTTGTTTGGACAAGTCCTTCAAAGGAGCCAGCCCATTCAACCCTCTTGGTTAGAAAGGGTGAGGACAAGTTGAAAAGCTTCTTCACTGTTGCTGGAATGGATGAGTGTTCATATTCTGATGTTGGAAATGGTGAACCATTGGGCCCATGGACAACTGTATCATTACCACCATCACAAGTTATAAACTATAAACCAAAAATATCAGTATTATAATAATGACTAGGGTTTCCCACCATGCTTTTGGACAAAACAGATAAGAACGAAAAAGTAATGGGTGAGGTTCCCATTATTCCAATGTCTGCCATTTATACTATTCTTAAAAAGCAGTGTGAAAATGGAAGCTTCAATATATGACTTGGGGCCTAGCTGAAAGCAAGACATAATGGTAACCAGAAGATCTTAAAGATAGTGCCAAGAAAGTGAGGTTCATCATGAAATTGATCAATCTAATGCTTCAAACTATAGTACAAATATATAATTATATAATATGTTGAAGTAATACAAATTGGAAAAGATACATGATTTTTGTCAGAGGACCATGGATTATATATATAGTATGTGAATTAAAAATTGTGTTTCACATAAACTATTACAAACAAGAATAAAAAACAAATAATACAAGACAAATAGTATATAACAACTCAAAGTATCAACTTAATTACACCCAAAATATTCAGATTGAAACCCCAAAAGTGATTCTTAAAACCTGTTGCAATCAGAAATTATTACTTGGAGATGCGTAATTAAAAGGGTTGTAAAGTAAAGGACGATATATTGTTAGAGAATTGCATACATTCTTTATTTCATATTGGTGATTGGTGAGAGTTGCATGCGTTCTTTATTTCATATTGGTGATTGGTGAGTGGTCCAATATTTCACTTACCTTAGATAAGACTTATGCTTTGGTATAGATATGATTGTGGATGGTGATGTTGACAACCATTATATATAACAACAAAATAAAGAGACTTTTATCCATGGGGGAAAAGACATTTTATGCCTAAAAATATCTTACTATATTATTTTTTTTATATATATAAATATTACTATTTTTTTTTTGATAAGATAAATATTACTATATTATTTGTTCGTGTACAATTATTAAAGCCTCAAATTTTTTTAAGTATATTCGTACTTTATTAACTCTTAACAAGTACGTAAATAAACTTCTAAAACAAAGAGTGCCAAATCATATACACAAAGAACATTAAGATATTTTTCATCTAGAAGAGGCATGACTTTCCTCCCATTTCCTAGTAAAACACAAAAACCAAATGTGTCTTTTTTTTATTAAAAAAAGAGTGTCAAGTTAATTATTTCTACTAAAATGACTTTTGCACAAAACATGGATGTGATTGTAAAGTTCATAATAGATTAGTCTTATCTTGATTAAGGTACATTTGGATTAACTGTCATTTTATTAATAAAAAGGGTGCATTTAGATTAGTTTTTATTGAAATTTTTAAAGTATAATTATATTTTTTAAAATTAAAAATTGGGTAATGATTATCACACAATGAGTGTGCCACACAAGCTAAAATTGTATTTTGAAAATTCAAGAAAACATGTAACTTAGTGTATGTACGTGTGATAAGTCGTGTGCAACAAGATTTGCCGTTAAAGATTTAGGCATAAACAAAGCAAAAATGGGTAAGACTTTAATTACTTACCAGTGCCCTTTTTAATCCAAGGAGAGATGACAATGGTAGGGACCCTAACCCCCAATCGATCAAACTTGAAATGAAAAGGTTCAGGTCCCACAATCCCATCAGGGTTTGGGACCCCACTCACTGGCGTAGGCACATGATCATAGAACCCACCATGCTCATCATACGTGATCACCAAAAGGGTTTCATTCCACTGTGGGCTAGCCCTCAGTGTCTCATACACCTCCTTCACAAACATTTGACCATTGTACACATCATGTGATGGATGATCATCATTGGCTGGGGACAATTTATTGTCAAAGTAACGCTGTTCCACCACAACATAACCTGGCAGCTTGCCTTTTTTTGCATCATTCTTAAACGACAAGTCGTATTCATGGAAGTTGCCCACGTACTTGAGCTTCCTTAGGTTTTTGTAGAAAAGGGTTGTGGGTAGAGACTGGTAGTATATGCCGAAGGATATTCCGGCATCGGCAAGGTCTTCAAAGGTTGTTCTTTGCGGGAGTCCCTTTGATAGTTCTGCGGCGATGTTGGTTGTTAATCCAGCTGAAGTTCCTGAATGCACGTAAAGCCTGTTCGGTTGCGTCGAGGTGGGTATTGAAGCAAACCACCTAAGATGCATACAAATTGATGTAATAATGAATATAATTGATATCTATGTGGATAATAATAAACAAATGTTTCATGTACTTTGCTGTGATTGGTTTATTAAGGTTACATGGTCAAATTTGTAATATTTCTATTATATTACTTTATACAATAATTAAGGAATAATTTATGAATAAATTAATAGGGCAAGACTTAGGCATAGTATTTAAGTATTGTTCCTTAAATTCTCCTATTAAGATTTTGTCATGTGGTTTTTTTCTCATGGAATAGAAGTATATTTTTTTAGTTAAATAGTCACATGGCAGAATCTTTAGAGAATAACCTAAAAAACAAGAATTTTTAGAGAATAACCTAAAAAACAACCCCTAAGATATTGTATATAAGTTTTGTCCAAATTAATATGTGAGTGTGACCGGTGAAAAGAGATTAGGTTATAATTGAACTTAAGAAGTTATCATATATGTCACATTGACAAAAAAATAAGGAATTATTCTTTTCTCTCTTTTTTTTTAACCAGAATTTTTTTGGATGGAAAGGGACATGGAAGAAATTTTTTTTTTTTTTTTTTCATAAAAATCAATAAATAAATTTCTCTCAAAAGGTTTTTTTTCTTTGGCATATGTCAAAATTAAATTAGTTTCTTGTTGTGAATAAATGCTAAATTCTAGATAAAAGTCCTAAGCAGAAACTTGAAATTTCCTCAAATAGTTATCCAAATCTAGGACTTGTTAAATGACATCTTTAAATTCTAGTTCCTCCCTAAATTCCGCTCCAAATCCTCTATCCAAAGTCCAAACACGAGGTCAGTTAATAAGGTTGAGTGGACTTGTTCCGCTAATTTGAAAGAATTCATTTCACTAGAATTCAATTAATTCAGAAAATTAAATGGATCTAGAAGTCCAAAAGTTCGAAAAATAAAATTGAGGAAGCTAAATGGTTATGCATATATGTGATTAATTATGTGGAGGTGATCATGATCAATAATGAATAAAAAAGTAAGAAGCTTAATTTGAAAATTGAAAGCAAACCATGCATGTGAACATTTAGAATTTCTTTTAATTTTGTCCCATTAAAAAAAAAAAAAAAATCAATTACCTGTCAAACACTGCAAATTCAGAGACGAGAGCTTTGTAGACAGGAACGGTGTCGGGGTCAAAGCCATTCATGACATCTTGAGACATGGTGGTAGTGTTATCCATAGAGAAAGCTTGTTGAACAAAGCCATTCATGGGAGGTGGGTTAGCTGAGGTGTCATTAGACCCAAACACTTGTTCACGTATGGCTTGGAAAGAGTGGCCTGGGTCAGGGTCCACGTATCGGGACTGGTTGTTGAAGTAGAATCGCTTGGAGTTTGGGTCAGTGACAGATAGTGCATTCCATTCGGAGCCAGTGACACCATTGATTTCTGGGTTCAGTTTCTTCATCCAACCCAGCATGTGATCAAAGGACCTGTTCTCCATCACAAGGACAACAATGGTTTTGATGGGTCTTGCATGAATTGGGCTGTGGAGGAGCATGAGTGAGAAAATGCAAAACATTTTGGTAGCCATTGGAGTAGTTCTTTTGGTACCCATTTTTTTTTAGAGAGAGAACAGTACTGTGTGTGTATGTTTGTGTGGAACTTGGCTAAATCCAAGAAAGAGAGATAGAGCCCGTGAGCTTGTCTTGCGGCACTTGTGAGCTCCTTTTAAGGACAACTAGTGGTGACTGGTGACCATCGAAATTCTTTGAAAAATGATAGAATCGTATCAAAGTTCACGACTTCTACCACAAATTGCCACGTACGAGTTATAAGTGATTGGAAAAAAATAATAGGTCCATAGATTTATTATTCATAATTTATCATTAGACAAGTTGTAGCAAATTGTCCTAGTATTATTCGATTCCTTTTAAATAAAAAAAATCATGTGTCTTATTGTTTTACAAAAATTTTATAAACAAGTCTAATTCTAATTTGACAAAGTGTTGAAATTGTGGATTGTAAATGGTGCGAAAAAAGCAAAGGATTCATATAAAATTGGGTTTATCTATAGATTCATTTAGGGATGGCAACGGGTCGGGTTCGGGCCGGGTTTTTGCATACCCGGGCCCGACCCGCGGGCCAAGACCCTAAACCCGGACCCTACCCGAATAATAATCGGGTTTTTTTTTCGGGGCCCAGACCCGCCCCGCCGGGCCCCGCGGGCCCCGTTTAACCTGCTGGGCCCAAATCTGACCCAACTAATTTTTTTTTTTAAGCCCATTTAGTTGTTTTTTGCCAGATTGAAGCCCATTCATTGGGCAGCCAATTTAAGCCCATTCAAGGCATTATTAGGCATCCAATTCAAGCCCATTCAAGGCATTATTAGGCAGCCCATTCAAGCCCATTCATTGGGCAGCCAATAAATCATAACTATAAATCAATAAATCACCAAACATCAATACATCTATAAATCAATAAATCATAACTAAAATCACCACCTAAACATAACAATAAAATAAATCCAATAAGTCCAAGAACTAAGTATCAAAAGTCCAACAAGTTCAAGAAATTCAAAAATAAAAAGTTACAAAACAAATCCTACAAGTGTAAGAAATTACAAAATGTCTTATCCTCCACAAACCAACAAATTAAAAAGGCTAAAAAATTACAAAATGCTAAAAAGGCTTAAAATAATTGCAAAGCAACAAATTAATCCAACAAGTTTAGGAAATTAAAAAGGCCACTAAATTAATACAAAATGTCTAATCATCCATAATTGTGACACAACTTCCATCCTCTTCATTAGGCTCCCCATCATCAAGAATTGTTTGAAGGGTACAATCTCCGGACATAATTGAAGAACCTACAATAACAATGAATTAAAGAATGAAATATCAAATTGTAACTAGCAGATGGAAAAAATTTGAGAAGGGAACCTAAGGCAGTATTTTGCCCTAATACTTTACCAACGTTCACCAAAAAATATTAATCCAAACCCACACAAGTGGGGATGCATATTCAGAGCATTGACATTTCTATGTTAATAACAATATTAATCAAAACAGAAAGAACAAAATAGAACAAAAATTTGATTCGGCTTCCTTACCTTATGCGAAGAAAGAATGGATTTAATTGGAATCCCAAAACCACAAGCAGCCTCAGTCCACACTAACCAACACAAATCTGTACAGAGAAAACAACGGAGACAAGAACCGGTTAGACAACATGTCTACAATTTCAAATCATCAAAACCCCATTTTTAAAAAATCCAAACCCTATTGAACTCCAAGCTGATTAATAAATTAAAAAAAAAAAAACCCAGTTCATATTATTATTTATTTTGAACTCCCATAAACCTAAAATTAAAAATACGAAAACAATGAAGCTGAACTAGATATAAATGTTAGGATAATAACAATATTAATCAAAACAGAAAGAACAAAATAAAACAAAATTTTGATTCAGCTTCCTTACCTTATGTTCAGAAAGAATGGATTTAATTGGAATCCCAAAACCACAAGTAGCCTCAGTCCACACTAACCAACACAAATCTGTACAGAGAAAACAACAGAGACAAGAAACGGTTAGCCAACATAAAACCCATTTTTAAAAAATCCAAACCCTATTCAACTCCAAGCTGATTAAAAAAAATAATAATAAAACCCAGTTCATATTATTATTTATTTTGAACTCCCATAAACTTAAAAGTAAAAATACAAAAACAACGAAGCTCAACAACATTACAACAACAAAAAAAAAAAAAAAAAAGAACCGGTGACACAAACCTGGAGATGAGCTGCGGATGAGGGAGAGCCGGTGACTGGAGATGAGCTGCCGAGTGAAGGAGAGCCGGACCTGTGGGTCGACGGTCAGCCACATTACAACAACCAAAAAAAAAAAAAAAGAACCGGTGACACAAACCTGGAGATGAGCTGCGGAGTGAGGGAGACTGGGAGAGCCGGTGACTGGAGATGGGCGACGGAGTAAAAGAGAGCTGCGTGAGGGAGTGAGGGAGAGCTGCGTGCTGCGTGCTGCGTGAGGGAGAGCTGCGTGCTGCGTGAGGGAGTGAGGGAGAGCTGCGTGAGGGAGGCTGAGTGATTTCAGATTTGGGGATTTCAGATTTAGGTTAGAATTATAGGTATATATATATATATATATATAAAGGGCATTTTAGTAATTTAGGATACCGGGTTTTAAACGGGGCGGGTTTCGGGCCGGGTTTCGGGTCGGGTTTCTGGTTTTTTCAATAAAACCCGGACCCGCTTCGGGTTTTTTTTTTAAAAATCCATACCCGACCCTATCCTTAATCGGACCGGGTAAAACCCAGCCCATTAGGGTCGGGCCGGACCGGGTACCCGCGGGTCGGGCCGAAATTGCCATCCCTAGATTCATTGCATGTTTTATTTTAAGAAAAAATTAATAAATGCCCTAAGAGCATTAGCTTATAAATATTTTTAAAAACTTTTTGCAGGGACTAGGGCCCAAAATAATGTATTAGGCATTGGGCCTTGTCCGAGGATACTAACAAGTCCGAGAAGGAGGAGATAACTATTAAATGACTTCTAACAAAAGTCTCATCAATGGGAGATGAAGAGAAGGAGGTCCGATAAGGAATTCCTCCTCGGACACGACAAATGCAGTCCAAGTACGTACTCTAGCAATTGAAATGCGCCCCATGAATATGTGAGAGGAAAGGAAACTTGAAATATCTAAGGAAAAACTGCTATCACTGGATTAAGTGCATTGCAGCTACTTTTCTAGCCGCATTAATGTGGAGAAGACTTCTGAACAGTGTTGCCTTGGCTACCACAACTAACAAAAGGTTGAAAGGAGTGTCTGATGGGATGGGTACTCAAGTGGAGATCTAGATGATCAACAAGTATAGGGTCTAGATGATCAGAATGAGCTATATAATGTGGAAGAACCCCCATGAGAGGGGGCAGTGAAAAATAGAGAGAGAACACTGTAGCATACTGAACTATCTTAATATCCAACTGTGATCAGTATACATGAACTTTGGCCTCCTCGGACCAAAAATCCATTAACACCAATGTTTCTTATTTGTGTTTTGTCTTTTAATTCAACATTAGCCGTTGCCCAACTCATTAAGACCTAGCTCTTTGACGCATACTCTACAAATTCATTGTATTGAGCTCATTAGACCAAGATTCCATACATTTAGGCTTGGGCTCCAAATCGTGCCCCTACACTTTTTATGAAAAAATTTTTAAAAAAAGTAATAACCGATTTTTTTTTTTTTTTTTACAGCTTATATATTTCTCATAAAAGTGGTATCAAAACTTTAATAAAATAATTCATTAAAAAATGCCTTAAAGACACTCGTTAACCAGACCTTTTATTTTATGGTTCACCAAATGTAATATAGCATGTATTAATTACTTTCCATTTTAAACTTACTTTAATTATAAGTGTATAAAAAAAATTAAAAAAATAAACTTACTTTACAAGGAAAGTTAAAAAAAATAAAAATAAAAATAAGAAAACATGTAAGAAACCTTACATAAATAGAAACCTCATCTATGAGAACATGAAGTGTTGTCATATGGCACATTTTTAGAGAATTTTTTTCATTTAGCCTTCAACTTTATCATCTTCTAATTACCACCATGTGTCACTCTTTAACCTTTCACCTAAGTAAAGTTTTTACTCAATGTATATCCATTTAAACTTCTATCTAAGCAAGGATTTAAATGATCTATGTAATTTTACAATAAATATTTTTATTTTCTTACCATTTAAATTTAATAAAACTTATAATAAAATATTTTTTATATATATGGGGAAGAAAGAGAAAAGACTCAAAATAATGTGTAAATGCCAAGAAAGTACTAATAGCCAATATATAAAAGCCAAGAGAGTAAAAGGTGTCGGCATATATTATTTGTCTAGTAGAGCATAAGAGTTAAAATATTAACATTTTTCTGAAAAATGAATCACTTTTCAAAATGAAATTTTTTAAAAATTATCTCGTTTTTCTATATTTAGTAGCAACCTTAAAATGAATTGAAATATTATTTTATGAATTTCTTATTTATCTTGGTGTAAGATAAAGTTGTTCTATAGAAAATTTTAATAAAAAATAACTTTATCCCACGCTAAGTTAAATAATAAAAGTCAAGAAATAGTTTTCCTTTCTCCCAATTGTTTTTTTATATTCAAAAACAGAAAAACACAAATAAACTACCTTTACTAGATTTTCCGAAATAAAAGAAGTATAAATATTTTATTGCATTACTTGCTTAAAAAATTGTTATACGAAACGTGGCATGGTACATGCGACAAGGAAGATACACAGTACTCTTGTATTTTTGTTTGTCCTGATTGTATGGGCAGTGTTGATAATGAAACGTTCATGAACTTGAAAGGGAATTATATATGAGGCCACGAACAAGTAAAAATTCCATTATAGATTTAATATAATTTTACCCTTTTTTGTGTGGACAAAGAAAGCTTGATGATTTGCTTAAAAAAAAAAAGAAGCATAATGAGTACATGACTACATTGTTTTTGTAAGTTGCCAAAATCTAGTTCCAAAATTTTATGGATATTTTTCCTTCTTTTTTTGTTTTGTTGCTAAAGGGGTATTTTTCCTTTTGATAAGGACAAGATAAGGAAGTTTCATTAGGAATTGGGATAATTATCCGATTGAGAGTGTTGATTAAATCTAGCTTCTTCTTCTTCTTCTTTTTCAAGAATTTGAGACAGAAAGATTATCAAGGCCATTTATCAATCTAATTTGAAATGGAGTAATCGTATGTATTTGTATAGACGTTCATTTCTTTTTTCTTTTTTTTCTTTTCTTTTGAGAACCAAATGTATCATTTCATTAATGTGTATGTAGAATAGATTACAAAGCTTCCTTAGTAATAATAGCAACAATACAAATTGATGAGTCCTTTATTAGTCTATCTACATGATCAACTATTTTTTATCATCATAGAACGGATATCATAAGTTTAAAATATCTTCTTTATCTTTAAAATGAATAAATAAAAAGGAGGACAAAGCATTACGACTTAAGCCACCGTGTGAGCTGCATTATTTGCTTGCCTCTTCACATGTTCAAAAGCCCATGCACTCACCCAAGGGCATAACAAAATGTTTTGGATCTTCAACAATAGGGCCGATTGATGACAGATTTTTCTGTTTCACTATCTGTGCTGTTACAATTGATAGTGAATCACTCTCTCCATATATGATGACAATTGACATTCCTTGAATCTTGTCTCAAATTCTCAATTGCTAAATTGATAGCTCACCTCACAGCCATAACTTCAATGGTATCCAAATCCTGGACATGGCCCACAATTGAAAATTTTAAATTCAAATAAGAAATTATTTTTATATTATTTAAACAATTATATTTTAAAATATTTTCATTGTACTAAATACTAGTAATAAGTCCTTTTCAGATATGCTCTCTTTTCTTTTCTTTTTCGAGAAATCAAATATATTTTCTTTTAACCTTTTAAGTTTCATACTTTGGTTACTATCTAGCAAAATCCATTCTTGACGTTTTTGTTTTTACCACAAAATTACTTATTATAAATGAAACATTTTTTGTTAATTAACAAATTATTTTAGAGCACTGTTTTAGGAGTAATAGACTCTCTTTTTTTGGTAAGGAAACAAATTCTAGGCGAAAACACTATTTTAGTCCTTACATTTTGGGGTTATAGTCAATTTAATCCCTACATTTTGATAGTAGTCAATTTGGTCCCTATTATTTTCTACTTGCAATCATTTTGGTCCCTACCGTTAAGTCACTGATGGAAAATGCTTACGTGGCAAACGATTTGTATTGTTGGCATGCTTAATATTAAAAAAATTATATAAGATGCTAACCTATTTAAATTTCATGGCCACATTAGCACTGAGATGGTAAAAAAGCCACGTCATCTTTTAAAAATAATTTTCTCTTATTTACCAATTTTTTCTTTGCATTAGTGATGATAGGATTCACAGGGTGGACTTATTAGATCAGCATAAAATTGTGACCCACTTAGGTTTTGTGCTTTGAGAGGAGTGGGATAGGATCTACCATGCACTAGGGTATTAGAACCCAAATCTATAAATTTTTTGGGCAAGTGGGGGATGTGACAATGGCAGGAGCAGAGTAACCAACAAAAGAGTGAAGTGGGGGTTGAGCAATTTATGGTAATGGGGTTGGCCTTGTTGGCAAAGGAGCTACAAAGCTTGGACTCCATGAAAGATAGCTTCTTGTGCTCATGGGTTTTTTCTCTTCTGGACTATTGGCTAACGCATTGAAATTTTTTAGCTCAAAAAGTCCAAGCTTTCTCATGGACTCTAAAGTGATAAGACACCAAACTCACATTTTATAAGATAAAGAAGAGAAATTTGGAGTTGGGTTCACTGAGTAATTTGACTTGGTATGCTGGAGAAACTTTTGTAGAGGTTTGATTGCTTTCTCAACCAAATCATCTCTATACGAAGAAGAGTACAAGTGCAAGCAATTAATGAGAGAGACGGTAGCCTTATCTGAGTTCGGAGAAGAACAGTGAAGAATGTGAGAAAATAAAATAAAATTTTAAAAAAATTGTGAGAAAAATAAAAGAAAAAAAATAAAGAAAAGAAAAAAATTGGTAAAAAAAATTATTTTTAAAAAATGATGTGGCTTTTTTTGCCATCTAAATGCTAATATGGCCATAAAATTTAAACAAGTCAGCATCTTATTTAATTTTTTAATATTATGCATGCTAACAATGTAAACTGTTTGCCATGTAGACATTTTTCGTTAGTGACTTAACGGTAGGGACTAATTGATTGCAAGTTGAAAATAACAGGGACCAAATTGACTGCTATCAAAACGTGGGGACCAAATTAACTATGACTCCAGAATGTAAAGACCAAAATTTTATTTTTGCCTAAATTCTAAATTGTGGCAGCACAACAAATGCAGAGATGTCATGTTAGAAGATAATCCCACCTAACATAATTTATCATTGTTGCATTGAACCGGAAAATGGTCTCTACTCACTAGTTGTCTAGGTTTTTTTTTTTTTTTTTTTTTAAGGAGAGTTTCAATCTGTAATGTCCGCTAGCTCCTGATGATAGCTAGGGATTGAACCTCAAATCTATTATTCAATCATCAGAGATTTTACCAGTTGAGCTAACTGGAACCCATAACTAGTTGTCTAGTTAGAACTTAGAAGCCGAGCTCCTTCCTTCCATGATTATTTCTCTTTTTATTTATTAATAATAATAATAATAAAGTATTTCTTTATGATTAATATTATGAAAAATGATATGTTTACAATATTTTCATAACAAATTTTAAATAGTAACTTGATACTAGATTTAATACGAACCATAATTCAATTTTCAGCTGTATTAATAACAAGTACCAGCATATAATAACTTCTTTTTTTCTTTTCTTCTTTTGAGAAAACCAACACATACTAACTTAGTGACAAGTTATATTTTTTATTTGACAACCTATATTGATTTAAGAGATAAATACCTAGTATAGCCTGTATAGGTGAATAAATATTAAATACAACTTAATCCAATTTCGGGTACTTGAAATTAATCTCCATTTAGGCTCTATCTATGAACATTTTGTGTACCATTTCATTTATTTGTCAACAATAGCAAAGCATATTCCACCATTTATTTTTTCAAACAACAGAATATGCAGCCACTTAAATTTAATTTATCACTTTCCATTTTTTTAACAAGATAAATTATATAAACTCTATTAATTTTGTCAAGAGCCTTACAGCCCAACTGACACCTATTTTTAATCTAAATAGAAGCATATTTGAGGTTCAAATCCCTCTCACTTCCAAGCATTAAATTATCAAAAATAAAACTCTATTAATTCTAAAGACTAAACTCTATTAAATATTAGCATTGGGGGTTGTAAACCCCCCCCCCCCCCCTCTCCCGTCACCCCAATGGTTATTTTACCAACCAAAACACTAGAAGAGGGCTTTACTCGGGTATGGATACCTAAAATATTTTGCCAACTGTGAAAAATAAGGTTGTATATATACAACCCTACTATTTATGGGTTGTAAAAATAAAAACACATGTTTTAATGGAGTGAGAGAGGAAGAGCAGAAAAGGGGGAAGAGAGAGAATTGATTTGTTTATATTATTTGTTAGTATAGTTTTTTTTTTTTTTAAGAGTAAATTACAAATTACACCCCTAAATTTTGGGAGTGTTTGGATTTTATACCTTGAAATTTCAGAATTTGGATTTTACCCCCTGAAATTTTGGTGATATTTGGATTTTACACCCTAATGTTTTAGAATTTAGATTTTACCCTCTTAATTTTGGGAGTTTTTGGATTTTACTCCTTAAAGTTTGAGGGTGTTTAGATTTTACACCCTAAAGTTTCAAAATTTGAGGATATAAAATCCAAACACTTCCAAACTTTACGGGGTTAAATCCAAATTCTAAAACGACAAAGTGTAAAATTCAAAAACCCCTAAACTTCAAAAGCTAAATTCTATATTCTGAAATTCTAGAATGTAAAATCTAAAAACTACTAAACTTTAGGAGTATAATTTATAATTTACTTTTATTTTAATGAATTGTATGTAAAAATAGAAACTAAGATATTAGATGAGTTGTAAAATAAAATGATAAAATAATTTGCATTGCGGATGTTAATCCTTAGGCTCTCTATCCCGTTTCTTTTCTTCTTCTCTTTTAACGGACAGAAGTTGACAAATTTAAAGTTCAAAGACAAGGTAGAAGATGTTGAAATAAAGGTAGATTATGTCCTTTGCTGCCACGCACTTGCTTGAAGATTAGCTGGAAACAACTAACAACTAACAACGACATAAGCAAATTGTTAAAAAGATATTACTACATCAATGTCAATGAAAATTAAAGGCACATGCTCCCCATAAGGCATGCTGATTGCTGAGTGCGACAATTTATAAATGCAGCCAATCTGATTGCGACCCAGCTTTCATCTTCCACGTTACTCTAAACTTATGTTTTCTTCATGTTCATACGAGTTGGAGTCCGAACTCAAACAAGGATTTTGATCAATTAAATTAACTTGATACTTTGGTTTGCTGGGTGTTATATCATACTACTAATTTGGAGTGGCATGTTCTATCCTCTATGCTTTATTCCTCCCTTTTTATATCTGTTTTTGTTATTATTGGCAATAACTCTTTTTATGTCGGATGAGATGATTAAAAATCCACACGTTTTGACTTGATGGTAAAATACAACTAAGTGGCCAATGACCAGTTTTGACTTGATGGTAAAATATAACCAAGTGGTCTAAGTGGTGGCGGTATTTGGTGTAACAGGAATATATGACATCTTTTCTTATACGGGAATAGGTTCCACAATTGTGATATTCACACCACGAAAGACAGATGCTATATATATCGACTACACAAAATAAAAATTCAAGTGGAGATATATTAGTGTCGGTAGATATATCTCTTCTACAAGATTAACATTGAGATTTGAGCCATGTAAATGTAATTATATTTCTTTCTTGTATATTAGTCCTATGTGCCAACTTCAAATGTGTAATATTTAACTACTTATATATTTCTTTCCTCGTATAATAGTCAACTATCTGCTCTTATAGTTTAGGGGGGAAAAAAAACTATTTGCTCTTGTATTATGTAAAAAATAATTAGAGATGGAAGTTTGCAACAATGTGAAAGACTTTGGCATTTGCAAGCGATTACTATCGTTAAACAAACGCCGCCTTCTTTGTTTTTAAGGCTTCAAATATTTGGGACAAATTATCTTTATATTAAAAAAAGATTTTACGTTCAAATCTCACGCACCTCTCTTAAATCTCACGAGTTAGGTATATATATTGATGATAGAATTAATGAGAGAGATTATTGAAATAGAATAATTCACCCTCATAAGCAATGTCCGATCCCTTACCAAGCCCATCAAAGTATATGCTCCTTGTAATTTTTTTTGCTTATTAGTAAGTCTTTGCTAATTATCAACATGCATGTTTAGAAAAAAAAAAATTTAACCAAATTACACTTGTAAACCTTAAAGTTCATGATTATTTTCATTTAATTCCTTAAGTTTTGGACTCTTCATTTTTTCCCATAAGTTTAATAATATTTTCAAAATGGTCATTCCATTTATCCCCATCGCTGATTTGGCTATTAAATGCCATCAAAACGATTCTCTCTCTCTCTCTATCTCTCTCTCTCTCTCTCTCTCTCTCTCTCAAACTAAAAAAAAAAAAAAACCATTTTGAAAATAGAAACCAAAAGGTTCAACTATAAAAATATAGGCGAAATGGACAACATTGAGAAGCAAGCTCAAAACTATGGAAAACAATTTACCTCATCATTTTTGTGTAAAGGCAAATTATTTAATACTTTGAAGCAATACTTCCTCTCACATAAATAGTGAATCTCGCCATAAATTTAATTAGTCAAAATAACTATTTTGTAAAATGAAACAACACTTGCTCTTACTACTAGAATATTGTATAATTAGACCCAAAATAAAAATATATTGAATAATTACTCTTATTTAGAAGCAAGTACATCTAAATAAGAAGCAAGTACATCTGTGTGTCACCAAAGGTGCAAAATCATTTGTGTAAAGGAAAAATCACTCAGACTCTGAAGCAATACCCCCTCTCCCTCCTCTTACATAAACAGTAGGTCTTACTATTGATTTAATTAGTTAAATTCATAATTAAGCAACGTTTGCACCCAAAATGTTGCATAATTACTCTTGTTTAAGGACTTACTCCCAAAATGTTGCATAATTACTCTTGTTTAAGGACCGCATACGTTTGTGTGTGGCACCACTGCACCAGGCCCAAGAAGTTTTAGCGTCCGTTTGACGACTTGTCTTTTTTGCTCGCTTTCAGTACTTTTTGTCTCACTTCCTTTTCCCCCCCAAACAAACAAATAAACTATTTTTTTAATTAAAAAAATAAATTATGTACCAACTTACTTCTTTTTGTCTCATTTTTTAGCAAATAAGCTACCAAAAATTGAGAATGCTGAACTCACGCTTAGAATAAAAGCCACAAGGCCAACTCCCCATCAAAAATGGCTGGGGGAAAAAGGAAAGTAAAAGTAAAACGAACACCAAACTTGCCAAACAATTAGTAAGAAATCAAAGCAACGAAAAGCCAATATACCATGAGATATAATCACTTTAACATGGGAGGTATATTCCACAGATTATTTTCATAATAAAAAAAAGTTCGAGACAATCCCGACTTCAACACCAAAGTGTTATTGAATTATGACCCTATCATATACTCAAACCCAGTAGATGATAAATATAACATAAAAGATCTTTAAACAACGACCATAGACATCACACCGGCACTCACCCAAATAACTCTTCTTGTCGTCATTACCAGATTGCACTATCCAACTTGCTGATACCAAAACAAAGATCATAACCAGCAACCACTGGAGCTCTCCAAAGCTTCACAAGTGAAGAGATCGGAGTAGCATTATTTATTATCAGCAGCTAGCTGAAAGACCGTTACAGTGATTTTTGACAGCTAGACTGTCATAATAGTTAAGTATAATGAGGAGCACATCTTTATTCCACCAGTTAGATGACTGAGACATAAGTCCCAACGCCAACAGAAGATCTTATTAACACTTTCTATCCATCCCAAGTAACCAGACAAGGCATTTACTTCATATGAACTTCGCATCATATTAGATGTTTCCATATTTCTCTTCCTCCGGGCTGGAGAGCTTGACGAAATCTGTTAAAAATTAAGGCAATCAATATACAATTAATACCACACTTCACTCCCAAACAAAGAAAATTAGAAAAAGAAAGCCACGAATTCTGATTCTGGCCCCAAACAAACAATAAACTATGCATGTACATTGCATGGAACCGTTTATCAGTCTGTTTGTGTGCATGATGTATATGGATAAGATGGAAGTGGTCAAGCTCCACATCCTCATAAATAAATTCAATTGACACTACTCAAAAATTTTCCTTACTGTTGACTTTGATTGTGGGGTAGAAACACATCACAGGTTACTGCAATATACAGTCACAGATGTGGCTGACAAGCAGAGAGAGAGCGAGAGAGCCATCCATGAAAGTTATCAGATGGATATGGTTCTAAACCAAAGAGAGAGAGAGAGACCAAAACAATCTTTCATTCTATCCCTAGCCAGTTTCTTTGCAAATTAATACATCTTTTATACATTTAGCAAGTCAATTGGAAAGAGCTAAAAGATAGCCTATGTAACTATGCCTTACAAGTCCACCAATACATCAAAATGTAACACACTGATCTCAACAAAACTGCTCGCTCATGGGCAAGCAAATTTTGACCCACCCAGTAGTACCACCTAAGAAAAGAAAGCATTCAAGTTGGGGTGAAACATTACACAACCAATTTGTGGAAACCCAAATCCAACCCAACAAGGAAGTTTTGGTTCAATTTAGGCTCGGATATACTACTGAACAAAATAAAATTTATTAGTTCAGACTTTTTTTAAGTATTCTAAATCAGTTACATATTTCCACAACCACTAGACTCAGAACAGATAATTTAGAATCAGACAAAATGACCCAACTCTAACCAAAACCATTGCAATGTCTAATTTCCAAGTAAGAAAATATAATAAAGCATTTGTTCAAATAATATGTGTGAGCGTACGTATTGGATGCAGTTTTCCTCCAAAAAGTTCCTCCAACCCACTACATGGCAACTCAAAAGATTATCTCTGTACTAATGTCATGTGACTTTGTTTAAGTGAATCAATACACATTAAAGGTCTTATAAACTGCAATGATATGGGTTGGAGGATATTCCCCAAAGTTGGAGGAAACCTTTGTCCTTATATATATATATATATATATATATTCTGAACCAGAAAGGGGTTCGTACTCATTGATATTGGGGATTCAATCCAAATAATGGAAAACCACAACTAGTAGGAAACATGCACCACAAATACCCAGACATATTGAAGGAAGGAATGAGAAAACCAAACACAATGGCATATGTGAAAAATACTTAAATATATAAATACTCACTTGTGTAATAGCAAGTGCCTGCAACAAAGCCAATGCCACCCAAGCTCCAACAAAAATTCATCATTGACAAGGCTGCAAAGTTGGAGTTCAAATTTGGTAGCAAAAGGATGCAGTACATTCACCAGAATCATTCTTGAGGACCTGAGGAATGTCAGAATGTCAGATCAGAACCAGTTTCTCCTAATAATAATAAGAATAACAAATATTTACCAACCATGACTTAAAAGAATAAATAAATTGATCTTACCACCTATACTCTCGTACCGACATCACACGAAGTAACGACCTGTCCAAACGGACTGTCCTTTATATTGTTCAGGCAGTGGAGTAAAGTGCTGATTTCCATTAACAAGTTGATGCTGCTGCTGCTGCTGCTGCTGCAACTGCAACTGCTGTTCATGGTGTAGATTTAGCTGCTCAAGCATCTGGTATTCTTGCCAGCCTTTTTGATTTTCTACTGAGAATGGCATGGCTGGAACTTGTTTTCCAGGAAATGGAAAACTGACAGTCCCATTCATGCCATTGCTGATACTGATGGGCTGGGGGTTTGAATAAGATGGGTAATTGACCGAACTATTTGACATAGAGCCTTTAGCTGATGCTGGCAACTGATATCCATCCAACCAGCTATAATCATCCATCAATGGACTCTCATTCACCAAATCTGAACCAGAAATGGGTTCATTCACGTGTTTAGAAGGAACAGGGCTGAAACCAGGTGGAGGCCCAATGTGTCTAACAGGCCGACTAACTGGACTTTTTCTCAAACCTACTGGCAATGCTGATGATGTCTTTACAGCCAAATTGTCAGACATGGCTCCAGAAGATGCAAAAGCATCAATCTTAGATGGTATCACAGCTTCTGGGACTTTTGCAAGACTGTAAGACATACCAGAAGTATTAGGACCGATAGCTTGCTGGATGGAAGCTGAAAACGCAGGAGTGGACATGCCAAAATCTTGTTGCTCGGATTTCATTATATGGCCATTCTCCACAAAGCTTAGACCTTTGAAACCATTAGCAAGAAGAGCTTCGCCTTCCAGTGGCCACTTCAAAGCATGAGACTGAGCTGATTGAAAATGCTGGGGGACCATATTACCAAAGGATGTAGGCACTTGTGAACCCACATCAAGAGCAATCTGCTGCTGAAGATTACCTAGAGGAGCTGAAACAGAATTACCAAGAAAATTCAGATCACCCACAGAAGCATTTTGACCAGGCTCCAGGCCCCCATACTGATCCCATTTTAAACCAACCACATCAGTCCGCCTCTCAGCCACTGTTGGTTTAAAAACAATAACTTCATCCTCCTCTTCCTCTTCCATAAGTAGCTCAGGATTTGGCTGCAGGACACCCAAATTCTTTGATGTCTCCATTTGTTTTTCAATCATGATACTGTTTGTATTAGGGATGCCTGAATAAGTGGTTGGAAGCATAAAATCATCCGAGACTTGAGGCACAACACCAATAACAAATTTCTTCACTTTCGAATCAAAATGTATTGTTTCTTGATCAACCTTAACCACATTTGCTAGAGCCTTCCCTGCAGCTAGAATCCTTTTAATACGAGCCATTTTTTCCTTGTTACCATCTCCTCCAAAGGAATGCTTCCTTGAAAAATCCAAAATGGTTTGAGCTGGAATTAGTGGCAAGAAACCTCTTAACTCAAGGTCCTCCCACAAAGCAAGCCTATTTTCTGTTTCATCTTCTTCATACCTGCTCATGTTATTAAAGCAACTCTCATCTTCATCATCATCTATGGACATTGGCCCATTGGACAAGAGCTTGTTTAAGAAAGAAATGCAATGGTTCCAAAATTTTGATCTAATCGTTGCCTGTTTTTCATCTGCATCACTGCCTGCTGCAATATCCGGGCAACATGCCAACCATTCTACAAACACCAGAATGCCAGGTAAGAGGCAACTTGAAGAAGGTTCACGTAGCTGCACACATCTCTCCAATATGCGTCCCATCAACTCAAAAACTGCAGTAAATGCATTTTGGAGTAGAACAGCACGCTGTACAATTTCCGCGTAAGTCTGACCTTCAGCCTCTTTTCTTACATTGTAAACTGTAAATACAAGGATGGCAATAAGTCTAACAATGAGAAGTCCATTCTCACGAGCATCCGCACCAAAATTCAGATCTTCTTCGGGCCCAGAAGACAGAAGCTCACATAAACCACTGCTAACCAAAGAAAGAACTTCCGCAAATGTCTCCAGGCTAAAAATAGGAAATTACAAAGTCAGAATTAATGTCATTATCCATAGAAGATGAGAAACAGTCAGTCCAAAAAGCGTGGTAAATTATAAAATCCAATTAGTAAAGATTCCACTTGATACCTTGTACGTGTGAAAAGAATGCCATTTAGACGAACAAATCGGATGCAAAAGGATTTATACGTCTCAGGCACAGCAGATGCTCTCTCCTTAACCTGGCTACTTTCTGAGTTGATATCTTTTGATGCAAGTTTTGCATCCCCTTTCCCTCTTCCTTTGCCAGTCACCCGCACAGGTGACCCCTTAACGACAGAAGCTTTAACATCCTCAGGTAGTTGAGAGTAACTCTGACGATTCTGGCAAGAATAATAATAATAAAAAGCATAGTCAAACATTAAAACAAACTTTCTTATGGGATCAGAGATGATGACCCTATGGTCAAGACACAGGCATCACACAGAAAGTAGCCTTTAGTTTGCAACAACATAACCAAACATACAGGTTTGCTTGAGAGTTCACTACTCTAAACTTCAACAATTTCATCAAACAATTTGTTTAACCACCAATTGGCATGACCAAACCCAATAAAGGCCAATCTCTAAGCAGTCATTACTATTCTTCTAATCTATTCATTCCATGTGTGGAGATCCAAAAGATGTCAAACTGTGAATAAACTTTGATCATGTAAGAGTCAACAACTAATTAGTACTTCAAAGAAGCACATTCTCCAGATTTATTTTGATTATTAAAAAAAAATTGACTATTTTATTGAGAAATTAGTATCATTGCAGCTGAAAGATCATTTCATGTGGTTTCCATGCCAAAATACATATGTGTTCAGTTTTCAAGTCATGATAACCCTGCATGTGTCATACATTAGCGGCAGATCCTAAGAACATGGATCTTATGTGGGGTAAAAGGATCCATGTAATCAACCCCAATTACGTGGTACTAAGGCCTAGTTTAGTTTATTTGAGTTATATCTTATGTAATAATATTATCCCAAAATAAAATGTTTTACTATGTCTATTTCTTTCAAATGAAGACAGTGAATTGGATTCCAAACCAACAATCATGTTATTAATTATCTAACTGGTTTTAAGTTGCCTACATTTCAATAACTTCTAAACAGAAAATGAAAATAGCCTTACTTTCCTTACTTCCTATCTCTATACTAATCGGTCAACTTTTAGGATTTATAACCAGGGAAGCATTTCACATAACAAATCAGTACCTCATCTAAAAAACTAAAGAATGAGTAAAAATGCATATTGACACAATAGACAATTCTACACATATAAGACTAAAAAAGGACAGAATTTTCCTCCAGAATCATTTTGGAAGAAAGTTCTTCTAAATTACTATGCGGCGACTCACATGAGCATCCCCTTGTACTTTTAGTCACATGTTTTAGATGATTTAATGAGTCATCTAAACAAAAAATACATGGATGATCTTGAACCGCAACATAATGAGTTGCAGTTAGAAAGAAAGCTTTCATTAAGAAAAATATGATAAACCCTTATATATACCATGAAACATTTTGAGAAAAAAAGGCCACATTCTCAGGGAAATAATATATATATTCTAGACCAATAAGTACAAGCATCACACCTTCTCAAATGCAACAATCAAGTTATCCCTTGCAGTTGAAAATGGACTATCCACTGCCAAACTCCGGAAATATCGATAAACAGCCGCCAGCTCATCCCCCGAATAGGAAGCCAATATAGCAAGCTGAGATAACAACCAGAGAATTTGTCACACCAAAAGATCAACATTCAAAACACAAAACAGAAAAACAAATCCGCTGTATATAAAAGAATAGATTGGATCAATGATAAAATGGTAGTAAAGGGCAAAACCTGATGATGGGGATTTCCACTTGATGGCCAAAGAGATGCAGCTTGCAAGTAATAACTTGAAGCTGCTGCAAACTCCCTACTTTTGGAGTCACCCTCCCCATATAATCCTTTGTAACGTGCAAGGTCACCCAAGTATATCAGACAACGATGACAAGATATCAGACCTTTCTTCATTTCAGCAGATTTCTTCCCATCTTTCTCCATAACAATTCGATTCTCTGACTCCTCAGAGAAATAACCCAGAGGAAGCCCATATTTGTCTCTGATTTTCAAAATGAGTTCATGGTAAAACCCAGTTGCTTCTGAAAGAAAGGTTTTAAACTGCAATCTTATTTTTGTAATTCGGTCTGGCCGTGCAGGGCCTTTCACACCCTGAGATGTGTTTGAGCCTGCAGAAGCTAGAGCAGAACTAAAGTGTCCTCTCAGTTCCTCAATTCGCTTGTAATGTAGCTGCCATAGAGCATATTCAATGTTGTGCTGCTCAGAGAAACCATGATCCTCAAGAATTATTGACTCATAATTCTCACGAATCTGTTGCCATGCATTGGGATCTGATGGGATTCGTGCCTGGGCAGACCTCCGACGCTTATTCTCCAGTTCAATATTCTGTATAAAGGACAAGTGTGATTTTAAAGAAGACATAAATCACACACACACACACACAGACCTGGAAGTGAAAATTCTATTAAAAATTTTAAGAGCATAAATTAGTTGAAGTTAAGACAGATAATAAGTCAAGTCCCAAAACAACAGGAAAAGTAGATACCTTCTCATAAAGACGTTGGGCACGCTCCCTTGATGGAGGGGCAGACATTTTATCCATTTGTACAATCATCATCCATTTAATATGCTCTTGTAATTCCAAAAGGCATTAATCTGTAAATTTTTACAGGCACACAATCATCAACTTGAAGACAAACAAGAAAACAATTAACCTTTACAATAAAGAGATGAGGAGGAAAGAGAAGAATAACAGTGCATTCCCAAGTGAAACAATCCACATCAAATCAATCGTGTAAAAAAAGTTTATAACTAGCCAACAACATCAATAACAAACAAAATCAAATTTTAACCAATTCCTCATTCAAAGATACTTGAGCACATGCACAAATTGTTCATGACACTTTTTCCCCGTTTTGTCTGGTCCAGCTCAACAAGTAGAATTGCAAAACTGCAAGCTAACATCTTTCTTACTAAAACCACGGCCTCTTAAAGCTCCTTCAGGTAACAAAAAATCCCAATTCGGATTAGTAGATTACACGTATATCATTTTCTTTTCTTTTTCTTGAAGATTTTATAGATTTTACTCCTTGAAATATCTAAAGCTGTAACAAATGGTTCCTAATTCCTAACTTTCTAAAAGTTTCATAAACATCATTGGCAAAATTTCAAATTCATAACACTTCAGACACCCAACCCGGCCAAAATTTGTCTCGTACTCTGCAATAGCAAGAAAACTAAATCTAGTTTGACCTCCACATCGTTTCTAAATAAAAATCATCCGAAAACATAAACAACAGAATTACTTTTTACATGCAAAATCAAAGCCATACCCAAAATGTAGAACACAAACAAGCTAAAAAAAAACTCTTAGCAACATGTTTACAGCTACATCATATATATTTTATACCATTTATTACACCTAACCCAACAAGTCCACAAACCTAGAGACATCAAAAAAAAAGTCAACAATAAGTTTTCAAACAAACCCCAATTCAATCTAGCACGGGATGTAACTCCAGAAACCTCTTCCACCATTTTCCCACACAAACCCACCGTTTGGCTGCCAGGAAAATGTGGGAAAATCAAAGAAATCCAAGGATTTATATGATTTCTTTTACCTGAACCCCCAAACACATAGCAAACTGTTTGAACCTGACATACAATGCTCGACTTAATTAGACAAATTAATATTCCAAATCCTTTGACCCTTTCTTTTTTGGTCTTCGATTTTCTCGGCATCCAAACTAAAGGGTAAATAAAAATAGTAAAAAAAACAAAAATATTTTCAGCAAGAAAAGAAAAAAGTAAAGAGAAATAAAACAAGATCCCCAAAATTTTCCAGAGAATAATACGATTTTCAGAATCCAAAACCAAAAAGCTATATATAAAATTTTTTTAAAAATTCAATAAATTAATTGAATGGAAAACTGACCTAGCGAATCGGATCCACGGTGTGAGATTTGAGGGGATCAGAGCATCGGATTGTGAAGAAGAAGAAGAAGAAGACCAAAAGTCTTTGTTAGGGTTTGGGTTAGAGAGAGAAAGTGAAAGAGAATGAGAGAGAGAGAGAGAGAGAGAGGCGGGTTTGGTAATAGGAAACAGGAGAGATGATGAGATTTACAATTTCAATGTGTTTTCTTTTTTCTTTCTCTCTCTTTATTACATATACGCACACGCACTACTTAGCAATAGGGTTGTCACAGGCGGCGACGAATTTAACGACGCCGTTTTACTGTTCCTTTTTTTTTTTTTTGGGGTTAAAGACCCTTAATTTGTGCTACAATCTCTATCCAATCAAAATTAGGATCCTTAATTTTTTCTAATGCTTTGCTTTAAAATAATAATAAAATAAAATAACTCTTCCTTATTTTTTTTTGAGAAACAAATAACTCTTCCTTATGTATTGTACTTTGAAAATCTCATTTATTAATAGTATATATGAAAAATGTTATGTTCACAACATTTTTACTAAATTTTTATAACAAATTCAAATTATAATCAGTAATAATTTACTATATATACTTTGTTGTGAAACTATTATGAGTGTAGTACTTTAAATCCAATTGGTACCTCCCATGTAAGGGTGTACTGTCCGATCTAGCAACAAAGACTAAATTGGAATGTAATAATTTCTAACAATTTCAAAAAATAATATAATTGATAAAATTGAGATATTAAAATTTAATATGTGTCCTTTAAATATGTTGAACTTTTTTTTTCTTTTATGAACAAATTTATTGAACCTATTGCCATCTGTAGTATCTCAAAGGAACATTTGTAATACTATGTATGTTAAATAAAGTTATTTTATAATTGTCGTCTAAAATGTATGCTCAAAAGTTTAAATTAGTGCTAGTATATAAATAAATTAATACATTAATGAGTATAAAATTTTATTTTTCATTTTTTTTTAGGTGTTGGTGATGATGTTCACGCGCCCAGTGGTATTATTTTAATATTTATGCTCTCTTTTGCTTTTCCTATCTTTAAAATTTTAAAATGACCTCAGTTCCTTCTTCTTTTTCTTATTCTTTTTTTTTTTTTTTTTTCTCTTCCAAGGGCAGGTAAAAGTGTGGAAACCCAACGAGCTTCTGTTTTTTCTTTTCTTTTTAATTTTTATGGGAGCTTTTGTTATTTTTCTTTTTCTTTTTGGTCTTTTCATTAAAGAAAGTAGTAGTTAAAGATGGGTTTCTTTTGTTGTAATCCATTAGCTTCTTTTTTCGTTTTTTTGGTTTAGTAATGTGTGAGTTGTTTATTCATTTTTATTACTTTTTAATGCAATGAGACTCAATAATTTTTTTTTTGAAAGGAAAGTGATTATAGCCATTAACAAAATCTTTTTTTTTTTTAGAGGCAATAAAAGCATTCTTAATAATCAATACCGAAACAATTCTAAACCTTTTGTGACTATATATAATTTATGTTATTTTAATCAATCCTCTCATATCCTTCTCATAACTCTTAATTTTTTTTTTTTTTAAAGTAAAAGAGATAAATAACTATTTTTAAAAAATACAAAATGCTAGCCAAAAGACCCAAAAGGCCAAAACTATTGCGCGTCAGAAGCAACGAGTAGATTTTATACACTCTTTTCTTTTTCTTTTTTTTGATTTTGATAAGTAGATTATACACTATTTTTGCATGTTGAGATGTTGAGAATCCAGCCTCCTGTATTGGTTTGTTGGTGAGTCCGATTTTGTGAGGTTGGGTATTTAATTTTGGTTGTTTTTAGATATGAACTAAGCCTTCAATCTTTATCTAAAGTAATTATCATCATCATATTATAGTAATGTATCTTATCCTTCTGTAGATAAAAGCGTAGTTGTCCTTGCTACAAAAACAAAATCACATTTATTCTAAAGAAAAAAACAAAATAACATTAATGACACCACCAAATTCATTAATGCATGGATTAGGAGGGATCTAATATGAGTAGCTAGTAATATATTTTGAACCATTTCAAATAATAATAATAATATCATTAATGACTTTTCTGTTGGGGTATGTCGGGACGCACTCATATATAAATAATGCTAGAGATTTAAACTTTTTTATAAAATTTTTTATAAATTCTGATGTGGTAAGTGGTTATTGGTAAATGAAAAAGTGATATTAATGATGGGTCTATATAAAAATCAATAAAAAGCTGGTCACGGTAACCATTTATAAAAATATTGTAAAATAATTTGTGTCTATAGCATTACTCATCTTATATTTAGAGTCATTCACTATTTATATTTATTACTTGAGTTATAATTATACATAAAGGGAAATGATAACAGTGTTTTTAAACGAACTTAGAAAACTACAAGTACTCTATTTTTGGCAGACTTCTAACTCGTTCTTATCTTCTAATTTTTCAACATTTGTAGAACTTTTTGTAATTTATTCAAGTTTTTAATAAAGGAGTAGCCACTTGTGTAATGATACTCAGGGATGGAGCCAGAGTGGGGGCACCTACCCCCCTGTCTTCTCCCTCAAAAAGTCCTTCATATTTTTCTATAAAACAAACCATACCCCTAACATGACATAAAGAAATAAATAAAATACAAATTTTTATTTGAGAAAGTTTAAAAATGCAACAAATTTTTATAATATTTTTACAACACTCTTATTTTTAGTTGAGATGTATCTCAGAATATATATATTTTATTTTTATCTTGACCAATGATATATTGATATTTTAATTTATTATAAAAATATTGTGAGATTTTGTAGTATTACTCAAACAACTCCTCCCACCTTCAACAATGAGCTTAACACAAAATAAATGCCACTACCACCAAATCTATTTAGACTTTTGACCAATTTAAATCCTTTTTCTTTTTACTTATCCAAATTTCTTTCCTTTCATTTCTTCTCAAAAAAATGTAGAACTCAAACTTTACACAAAATAATAATAATAATAATAATAATAATAATAATATCTTGTATGGCACTAAAGCTATATAAAGCATCCATTATTTATATCTCCTTCAATTCTTGTATTTTCATAGTTTCAAATTTTGATTTTTATCATAAATCCAAATTTTAAATAATTAGAAGAATAAAGAAAGAAAAGTTGAAATTTATTATATCAATTTATTTTGAGGAATTAAATTAAATGTTTAAACTTGATATATATAGATTAATCTCTTACTTTGATGATTGATCGTCAATAATGTTTTACAATTATTTATTTATTTTACAATTATTTAAATTTTAATAGATTTTGTATGACAATCATTGTTGTTTATAATTTTATTATTAATATTGATTAATAATTTTAGGCTTTTTTTATTATTTTTTAATCTTGCCCTCCCTAAACTGAAATCCTAACTCCGTCACTGATGATACTTATTTCACAGAAGATAGACACTTGCATAACATTTTAAGACAGTATTTTTATTATATTGTAAATGATAATCCCTATTTTATATATTGTCTATAGGTACATGGTGCATTTCTACCGATTTTAAGAAGGGGATTATAGCTAAACTAACTTGGTTGAGGTCTAAAAAGTACTAATCAAGTCGCATCATTCAATATGAGAACTAGGTACTTATTGAGACAATTAAGCCACATCGTTATTAATGTTGTCTTTTTCTTTTTTTCCGACAACCATAGTTGACGCCTTTGGTGACCATTGTTGATAGTCGATTTTGGTTGGTTACTTGTTATTTCTCCCTTTTTGAACAACCCTAATTAAGTCATAAATAAGAAGAAGAAAAAAATTGGTTATTATGGGAAAACAAATATTAAAAAAAATTAAAAAAAAAAAAAGTTGCTATTGCACGCTCCGTCAAGGGAAGTGTGTATGCTGTAGGAGTCCTATGAAGCTCTGACTCAGTTGTGGGAATAAATATGAGTGGGTCCATGCTTTGATTTAAGACATGCATTGCTGAAACCGTGGCGCTTACTCAATTAGCAAGTTGATCGTAATCCAAGCGGTACGATCACAGCCGTCAAAAATCTTTGCCTTTTCAGTTGGACGGTCAGGATTGTACAGTTTAGAGGTCATTGTAATCATCCCCTCTTTTGGGTAAGAGATAATTGGTAGCCAACTAATAATTTCCACCTATTTCCACCTATAGTATCACGATCATGTCCTATTTCTTAGCCCACTAGAGTGTATATATATTTATGGACAAAATTTAAATACAGTCTCTTAATGCTGTTCCTTAGATCTTCCTCTTAAGATTTAGTCATATGGCTATTTAATTTAAAAATATATTTTCATTCCATAAGAAAAATCCACATGGCAGAATCTTAAAAGAAGAACCTAAATAACAGCACCTAAATACTGTACCTAAGTCTTACTCTATATATATTATATAAATAGCAAAATAATTAAATATATTAGCTTCACTACATGCACTTTACGTGAACAGTAAGACTTTTCTTTTGTAAGAGCACGTTTGGTAGACTGTAATAGACATTGTAATATAATAGATATTTTTATGATATGACTATTCGGTTGTTTGATTATATTTTTATTACAATGAATAGTTATTTCTTATAAATAGCTATTCTTCAAAATAAGAAATAATTATTCATTATCAAAAGTACTGAATATCTATTCATTTACTTTATGTAATAACTTTTTAAAAAATTCCTAAAAAGTCATTAGTTGCCACATCTTCAAAAGGAAAGAAAATAAAATTTTGTTATTTTTAATTGTAGGGTTAAGGGTCCAAATCATATATTGGGCCTTGGGCTTTGGCTGAGAGCGTAAGTAGTCCGAGAACGAACGAATGGTAATGAATGATTTAGACTCAGGACTTAATGAGCAAAATACAAATGAGAAGGTGGTTCGATGAGGAATATCTCCTCAGGTATGATAAATACAGCTCAAATATGTATTCCAACAATCGGGATGACCTTCCAAGAAGTTCCAGTGATAGAGACGTGCATCATAAACATACGAGAAGGAGGGGAACCCAAAAATACCGAAGAAAAAGTTGCTACCACCACATTGAATGCACTGCAGTTACTTTTTTAGCCGCATTTATATGGAGAATACCCCTGAACAATGCTGTCTTGACTACCACAACTCATAGAAAGCCAAAAAGGGTGTCTGATGGGATAGGTACTCAAGTAAGGACTCAAATGATCAACAAGTGTAGGATCAAGATGGTCCAAAGGGAGCTATATAATGTAAGAGACCTTCCTTGAGAAATTGATCGAAAAAAAAAAGAGAGAACATTGTAGCCATCAAAGATATACTTGTAATCGATTTAATTGATTTATATGGAGACTTACCTCCTCGGACAATGAATTCATTCAGATCAGTGCTTATTGTTTTTGCTTGATCATCCTCTAAATCCATACTAGCCATTGTCCAATTCATTAGGACCTAGTTTTTCAACCAACTCTCTACAAATTTATTGTACTAGGCTTACTAGGCCAATATCCAATACATTTTGGGCTTGGGCTGCAAAACGTGTCCCTACACTACTCATTCAAAACAGCCTATACTACCTCAATCATGTCACACATATATATTCCCCAAGAATCTTAGTTCAATATTTGCTACATTGAGCTGGAATCTCTCTCTCCCTTCATTCCAACCTATTTTTTCATTTTTTACTTGTAATTATAATGCCTTTAATCCTTGTTTATTGTTATTATGATGAAAGCTATAATGTTTTGGATACTATGGAAGTTTTTCCTTACGTTGAATTAATAATAATGAGGAAAACATATGATTTTTACCATGTAAACACACTTTTTAACCTGTCAGACATCTACCACTGAAGGTCTGTCATATTCACTGCTGGATCGTTTTTCCTCTTGTGTACTTATTATAATGGGTCTACTTTTATATTAACCAACTATAGAGGAAATGCATAATTTTTGCTATGCAAATACATTTATTGATTTTCCAAACATCTACCGTTGAACGTTTCTCTTACTTACCGCTAGAATATTATTTAAGCACTCATTGTGGTGGGCCATCCTTTGTGCTAGCTTATCTTTGCAGGAGGTATTTTGGGGCCTAATTATAATATTTGTTGAATGCAACCTAGACCTTGAGCAAAATGGGTATTTCACACTTTACCAATAACCTTTGGGCCATGTTCCAAGCCTAAAGTCGAGTCTTGGTCTTGACTTCCCTAACATCATGTGGGCAATGAAGGAAAAACACCCCCAACAATAATAAACTCCCAACTCAACATGTATAATTTTTGTTGTAAAATATGTTGCGTTTACAACAGCATTTCTTCAACAATATGTGAATAGTAAGAGCATTATATTATTAGACTAGATATATAGCTAAGATCATTATCATTGAGTTAGCTATAATTCAATCAATTGGCCCAAATTTAAGGTCTTCATTGGTCTAGCAGTTAGATTTACAACGTCCAAAATGCCAATGAAATTCAGAATAAAAATCCTCTATTCCATTTAATATTTTATCAATTATAGAATGTCATTTGTCTTCAAATATACTCTAAAAAATAAAATCAATTATAGTATGTGTCATTTGTCCTTTTTTGTTTTTCCTTTAATGTAGTTATTTGATAGGTAAAGAAAAAAAATATAATAATGTGTTGTTGTAATTGGTAAATCATAAAATGTATCACTTAAAACGGGACATTTTCCCCCCTTCTTTTTATGTCTAGAATGGTTTTTCCCCATCCCTTGCCAGCCTTGGTGGTGTGGGTTCGTTTAGCAATAGTTGAGATGGAGAGACAGAGCATTGTTTATTATTTCATTAGTGATGACAGGCTTGTGTCAATGGTAGTGTGGGTTGTGCATTAATTGTCGAGTTGAAGAGAGGGACTCGTTTATTCCATTGGTAAGAGTATTAGCATTGGAGAATGCTAATGCCATATTTAAGGACAATTTGGCATTTTAAGTCTTAAAATACTTTGCATCAAAGAATGGTAAACCCAACTATTGCAATTTTTTTTGCAATAGTGCTATAGTACAATTCTAAAGTTAGAATTATACTGTAGCGGTATTCTAAAAAAATACATATATTTTATTCACTTCCAAAATTTCTCTCTCTTCCTTCTCTGTTTCTCCATCTGCTCTCTCCTCTCTTCAGACCCAAACACCATTCTCCATCTGCTCTCATCACAGTGGCTCATTTTTTCTGGTGGGTTACGATCCGGCGGTTCTGTGGTTGCTTTTTTTTTTTTTTTTTTTTTTTTTGGCGTGGGTGATGGCGTTGTTCACTGTCGTGGTTGTGGGTTTTTTTTTTTTTTCCCTGTGACCGGTGCTTAAAGGGGTTGTGGGTCGTGGTTGGGTCCAGTATTTAGGTCGTGGGTTGTGGTTGGGTCCGGTGTTTGAGTCGTTAGTCATGGTTGGGTCCAGTGTTTGGGTCGTGGTTGGGTGTTTAGGTCATGGTTGGGTTCGATGTTTGGGTCTGTTGGTCGTCGAAGATCACCAGGGTTTGGGTCTGGCGAGGTTGGGTTCGGTGTTTCACACGGCCTCTCTCTCATCTCTCATCGTGGATCGGCAAGCTGGGTTTGGATCGGTGGGCTGGGATTGGTTGATGGTGGGTTTGAAATGGTGGATCTGTTGATCAATGGGTGGATTGGTTGGGTTGATCATCGGTAGCTCCGATGGTGGCTTTGGTGATGATTTTTTTTGAATGGGTAGCTCCGGTGGGTTTCAAATCGACTGGGTTTCAAATCGGCGGTGTGGGTTTTTGATCGGTGCCTTGGGTGGTGGGTGTGGTGGTCGTTGTTGGCTCCAACTGGTCTAATGGTTTATGTGTATGTGGCTTTGTTAATGGTTTATGTTTGTGTGTGTGGAGGGGGGGGCGACTCTGTGTGTATGGTGATGGGTATGGATAGGTTGATCAGTGTATCATGGGTTTGTGTGTGTGGCTCTGTGCATTGAACCAGTGCTAGGGGTTGAGGGAGACTAAGGAAAAAAAATACTGATGGAAAGCCCAGGAAAATTGATTCATGCCAAAGTCTGAAAAAAAGTGACGGTTGGAAAAAAATAATTAAAAAATATTAAAAAATAATATTTTAATAAACATAGAATTTTGGGATGCTGAAGGTATTGTAAAATGGTATGGTATAAGTAATAAAGTGACTTTTTGAAGATGGTAAAACAGAATAGGATAGAATTCTTTGATGCTGATGCTCTAATAATGGTGGATTTGTGTCATTGGTTTGGTGGTTAAGTTTTGATCAACTTGGGTCAGGGACGGACCCAGGTAGAAGGCTAAGGGGGCCCGGGGCCCAAAAAAAAAAAATTTTTAGCAAGTAAAATTTTCCCAAAAAAATAAAAAAAAAAAGGGCTTGGGCCCCCCTGAAATTTTTGCTCCGGCCCCCCTCCCAAAAATCATGAACCCCCTTTCCCCTAGCTCATCATCCAGCCAGCTCAGAGCAGAGCCCATAACCCATGTCAATACAAAAAAAAAAAAAAAAAAAAAAAAAAACTCAGCTCTTAGCAATCCAAAACCAAACGGAGAAAGCAAAAAACAAAGTAAAAAAAAAGAAAAAAGAAGAAGAAAGGAAAGTGAGAGACTGAGAGGCAAGAGCTGCGGGACAGAGATAGAGAGTACAGTGATCTTAATCAGTTCAGAGGCCCGTGTCGGTGTCGTTGTGACGGAGAGAGACAGAGAGCAGTGTCGCCGTGACAGAGAGAGACAGAGAGCGAGACGAAAGCGAGAGAGTGTGAACCCAACTTCGAGCGAGACCCACGCCGGCAAGAGCGAGACCCACGCTGCCACGCGAGACAAGATCCACTTGCTGCCAGTTGCCGTTGCTCGATCTGCCCAGCCCAACTTCGAGCCTTCACAATTCACAGGTATTTACTCTTTAACTCTTATCTTTTCCTTCAAATTTCAAAACCTTGTGATCTGAGAATCAAAGAAATTGTGCTTGTGCCTTGTGAACTTGACTTGTGGTGTTTTATGTTTGTGTTTTTACTGATGAGTGAATAGTGATGAACTAAACTTCTTTGGTGATTGTGAATTGAATCTATGTTGCGGCTGCTGCTTGTGGTGTTTTTTTTTTTTTTTGCTTTTTGGCTTTGTGACTCTATGTTTGTGACTCTTGCATTATATAAATAAAAGAGATAGATAGAGAGAGTAGAGATTGTAGTGATAGTCAGATGGTTTTTTCTTTGTTAACTGGTAGTTGGAGATAATAATAGGGAAAAGTGGAGTTGCTATTGGGCAACAGACAAGTGACAGGGAAAAAAAGAAAGAAAGAAAAAAGGTAAAGTTAAGAAAAGTTTTTGTTAGTAGTGCTTAACTGTCTGTAGTGGGATTCATTGGGTATTTGGATTAGTGGGTCAGAATTAGGAAGATGAAGACAAGAGACAACACAAAATACAAAAGACATAAAAGACATAAATAAAGGAAGAGACAACACAGAGACATAAATAAAGGCAGTCCAAACACAAAGACATTAAAGGCAGACCAAAGACAAAAAGAAAAAAAAAAATCATATAATATAAAAAAATTTCACAAATTTAAAAAAATAACGGTGATTCTTATATAATTTTTATTTTATTTGTAGATCATTAAAAAATCAACTACAATGCTTGATTTTTTCAAAAGAAAAGGTTCAATTTCAAATTCTTCCAAAGTCAACGTGGAATTGCCAACAACTAATGTTACTATTCCAATTCCGGAAAATGTGGATGTTCCAATTCCAGAAAATGCGGATATTCCAATCTCTCAAACACAATTTCAAAGAATTGACCTTGATTCTTTGGATTATGATCCTGGAACACGCAAACAAATATGGGAATATCATGTTAATCAACGTGATGAAATTCGACGGGCTTACATTAAAAAAGGTCCGCACCAACCTCCTCTAGAAACATTCAAAAAAAGTGGAAAGCGCAATCGTTGCTTTCAAGTTTCTTGGTATAGAAATAATTCAAAATGGCTTGAATATTCTCCTACAACAGATGTAGCTTATTGTCTACCCTGCTTTGTCTTTCATAATCCAAATGTGGTTGTGGGACAAAATACATTCATTGTTGGTGGATTTAGAAATTGGAAAAAGGTTGGGGGCAAAGATTGTTATTTTCAAGGTCATATAGGAAAAGATTCTAACTCAGCTCATAGAGTTGCTGAGCAAATGTGTAAGGATTTGATGAACCAATCGCAGCATTTGCAAAGGGTAGTTGATCATTTCACTACTGAACAAATTGCAAATAATCGGTTGCAACTGAAGGCCACAATTTTTATTGTCTGATATCTTGCCTTTCAAGCTATAGCTTTTAGAGGTCGAGATGAAAGTTTTAGTTCATTAAATCGTGGGAACTTTCATGAATTATTGGGTATTGTGACTTTTTGGAATGAGAAGATTGCTGAAATAATAGAAAAAGCTCCAAAAAATGCAACCTACACATCACCTAGGATTCAAAAGGAAATTCTACATGTTTTCATAGCCAAAGTGAAGAAGGCCATTCGGGAAGAAATTGGTGATGCAAAGTTTTGCATAATGGTTGATGAAGCTCGTGATGAGTCCATGAAAGAGCAAATGACTATGGTGTTTAGATATGTTGATACAAAAGGCTTTGTGAAAGAACGCTTTTTTGGGCTTATTCATGTTGTTGACACTGCAGCTTTGACTCTAAAGAGGGGGATATATTCTTTGTTATCTCAACATTACTTAGATATACAAAATATTCAAGGGCAAGGATATGATGGAGCAAGCAACATGCGAGGTATGTGGAATGGATTACAAGCTTTGATTTTGAATGATTGCCCATATGCTTACTATATCCATTGTTTTGCACATCGCTTACAATTGGCATTAGTAAAAGCATCAAAACAAGTTGTTCCCATAAGTCATTTTTTTCTTACATTGCTTTTTCTTATCAAAATTGTTAATGCTTCATGCAAGCGCAATGAGCAATTGAAAGTTGCCAATGCTAATGAAATAACACGTTTGATTGATCTTGAAGAGCTTGAGACTGGAAGTGGACTTAATCAAATTGGCACTTTACAACGACCTGTAGAAACACGTTGGAGTTCACATTTTAGATCAGTTTCTAGCTTATTAATGATGTTTAGTTCAACTGTTGAAGTTTTACAAAATATAATTGATGGAGAAAATCAGGCAGAAGGAGAGTCATCTTATAAAGGTTTAACTTCATTTGAATTTGTCTTCATCTTGCATCTTGAGAAGGAAACTATGGAGATCACTGATAAACTTTGTCAAGCTTTGCAAAGCCAATCTCAAGACATTTTAAATGTCATGCATTTAGTTTCATCTACTAAAACACTTATCCAAAAATTTAAAGATGATGGATGGGATGGCTTACTCACCACTGTGATATCATTTTGTGAGAAGCATCGCATTGATGTCCTGGATATGAATGCTCGTTATGTTGCGAGGCGAGGTCGAGCTCGAGCTCGTAATCAACAAGATAACGTTACAAATGAGCATCATTATCGAGTAAATATTTTTTATGCTACAATAGATTCTTAACTACAGGAACTAAATTATCGGTTTAATGAAGATGCTATGGAGTTACTTAGGCTTAGCTTAGCTTTAGAACCTCGAGAGGCATTAAAATCTTTCAAAATTAATGATCTTTGTTTGTTGGTAAAGAATTTCTATCCACAAGATTTCACAGATTATGACAAATAAGTGTTGGAGAATGAGCTTTATCATTTTGAGCATAATGTAGTCCAAGATCTAGAGTTCAAAAAATTGAAAAGTTTATCTGAGTTGTCTCAATGGTTAGTGAGAACTGGAAATTCAGAACACTATAAACTTGTTTATAGAATGGTGAGACTTGTGCTTACTCTTCCAGTTTCTACTGCTACTACAGAGCGAGCATTTTCAGTTATGAAACTTGTCAAAACTGAACTTCGAAACAAAATGGAAGATGACTTTTTGAATGACTCTTTGATGTTATACATTGAAAAGGATATAGTTTCGACATTTTTTTTTGGATTCAATAGTAGATGATTTTGAAAATTTGAAAGAGCGTCGAGTTTCCTTTTCATAGATGATTGTATAAAGAAACAATAGTGTTTCGTATATTTTGTTTTTGTTAGTAGATTGTATCTTAATATATTAAGAAACAATGATTTTTGGGTATTTGTCTTGGTTGATAGTTTATTAATACCATATGGATGCGTATTTGAAAAAAAAAAAAATTTTGCTTATCTCCGGTCCCCCCCCAGCTTAAAATCCTACGTTCGTCCCTGACTTGGGTTGATTTTAATCTCCCTAGGTTGAGGTTGAGATTTACTCATAACACTGACTATAGGGCTTCTTAGAAAATTTGTTATGGTCATGTGTTTTGTTAGAGGTTGACAATAACCGCTTTAGGAATATTTTTACGTTATCTATTAAAAAACTTAAATTATATAAAATTTAATAAAGAAAATGACTTGAGCATATCAACATATATATATATATACACACAAAATGTATGAAATTTAAAATTTCTTTTTACGAGTTCTTATATTTTAAAATCGTTGTATGATAGTTTCTGTGGGAGCATTTTTGGATTGACAGGCCAATAGCTTGCTTGTAACCATTTTCTCCTCAACGTCCCACATCAAAAGAAACTTCCCCTACTTTCTGTCTTATAAGCTGTGAAGCAAGGGAGTGGTGTACCATCAGTTGTAGCTTCCTTTTATTGTGGGAGCATTTTTGGATTGACAGGCCAATAGCTTGCTTGTAACCATTTTCTCCTCAGCGTCCCACATCGAAAGAAACTCCCCGTACCATCACTACGCCCTTGCTTCACAGCTTATAAGGCAGAAAGTGGGGGGAGTTTCTTTCGATGTGGGACACTGAGGAGAAAATGGTTACAAGCAAGCTATTGGCCTGTCAATCCAAAAATGCTCCCACAATTTTGTTATTAATATTGTGACTGCAAAGTCAAGGAGAGAAAAATTACTAGTGCCACTAAGGAAAACTCAAGACCACGATATGTCTCTCTTGGTACCATTTTTTAGGAAAAATTAAATTAGGAATTATATTTAATAGAATTGGTTGAACAAGTTACAAATTCGGGTAATTATGGATTTTTGTTTTTGAGTGAGTTTTTTGTTAAATATTTTGTTCATTTGTTGTTGTTTAGGCTATATTTTCACTGTTAATTTTTTTTTTTTAAGAGTTTAGGATTATATTTGGGTGGCCAATATTATTTTTGGACTACTGTTATGGACACAACAATAGGCCACAACATGCTAATTTAGGATTTTATATTTTTTTTTTTGTGATTTCTTGCAATGTCCCTATTATTATTCTTACTTTTGTTGAACACAAATTTTTGAGATTCTCAAATCAAGATGTTAAATATTTATTTTTAGGATAGGCAAATTAGTTAATTTTATATAGTGGTGATTTTGGGTGATGACAGTGGCCATTTGTGTGGGTGGTTGATGAAGAAGAGGAGAGTCAAGAGAGAATCGGAAAGAGGAAAAATATTATAATAAAACAATATTTAAATAGGAGTGTAGAAAATTATGGAGAGTCTAAATGCATGCATTTATGAAAATGAGTTAGCTAACATTTTAAAAAATTAATAATACTAAAGAAAACGACTTTTTAATCTTCAATCTGACTATAACTTTAACCGAGTCTAGAGTTTTTTTTTTTTTTTTTTTTTTTTTTTTTTTTTTTTGAGAATCTTACCAAGGCTAGTGCTAAATGCTAATGCTATAATCTCATCTGGAGTTTGAAATTCGATAAGAAAATGGTGTAAAAGTAAAACTCATGTTTTACACCGTCTAATAAGAAATTGTCACTTTAACTTTTTACTTAAAACTCAATTGACATATAATAACATTTGAATAAATTCACAATGAAATTTAAAAATTATACTATAGTTTAATCTAAGTATATATGTGTGTGAAGTTTTATCATGAAGACTTGAACCCTGATCCTTACCTTCCACCCCATAATAACTTTGTATTTATGGAGTAACTATCACGCTAAAGTACACGGTGGTCGCACGAATATATTTAATAGTAGTGATGATGAGGTAGTAATCTCGGTTTTCTCACCGAGTATCATGAATGTTTCACTTGATACAAAATTACTAAAATTAAATTGAACACATTACGTAAAATTAGACAACAATTAAAAATTAATTTGAATTTAATTTAGATTTTAATTATTCTTCGACTTTAATACAATATATACAATAAGTCAAGAAAATTTAAAACAAAAAATTTCTTTTTATAATCCAATAATTAGAGGTGAAATGATTTGAACATTGGGTGTCTTTGTTAAAAATATAAATAAATGTTAATCAATTGAATTACAAGACTGTAAAAAAAAAAAAAAAAACTATCTTAATCACAATTACACAATATAATATCTCACATCATATATATTGTTTTGTCAACACTTTACCTCACATTTTACTAACAGAATGATGTAGTTATGATCTTTTACATGGTTGATGACTTGAACTTTCCAAGCCCAATGAATCAAATTGAAATTTCATGTAAATATCTAAGACTAACAATAAGACTCTCGGCAAAAATAAACTATCTTAATCACAATCACACAATATAATATCTCGCATCATATAAATTGTTTTGTCAACACTTTACCTCACATTTTACTAACAGAATGATGTAGTTATGACTTTTTACATGGTTGATGACTTGAACTTTCCAAGCCCAATGAATCAAATTGAAATTTCATGTAAATATCTAAGACTAACAATAGGTGTTTTTGACTTTTGCCCCTTTATTTGATTATTTCACGTTCTTAGTAATAGTTTTTCTTAATTTTGGTTAGACAGCACTTTGAAAGTTTCTCAAGTCTTGACCGTGACAAGGGAAAAGACCCTATTTTCAAAATATCATGACTACTGACTAGACTTGTTGACATGAAGAATTTGAAATTTTTGTACTAATAAAAGTAGGAAAAATATCTCAACTTTGATAAAAATTGAAAAAAGAAAAAAGAAAGGGAGAAGGAAATTTATATCAAAATTAAAAACAAAATAAAACTTACAAGTTCTTTGCCAATGTTGTCTTATAGTGATTACTATATGCTTTCATTATGTTTATGCGTTGGAGCTTTTTCTTCTCTTATTTTTATATATACTTCTTCTTTCTACTTTTTACCTAAGGCTTTATGGAATTATTAAGTTATTTTTAGCTTATTCATATTTGATGTGTGTTTGGAAAGAGATTATAAGCTAATTTTTAAGCTTTTATGTACTGCCTTTTAAAACTTTTTTTTTTTTTTTTTACGTATTATCGTTATTTTTAAATGCAATTATATTTTAGTATACTTTCAACAAAATTTTTTTAATAAAAAGTCAAATAAGTTATTCTCGAACAGATACAATTACATATTAAATTTTATTGTATTTTTTAGAAAATATATTTAAATTTTTTATCCAACTTATTTTTAAAACCCAATAAATAAATAAAAGCTCTCCCAAACTAGTATTTACATTCAAAGAAGTCAAACTTGTCGACTCCTAGACCTAGAGTTATCTAGCCCAATAAATTTAAATTTGTACGTGGAAAGAAACTTTACAAGAAAGATTAATATTTGTGGCAAGGTCTCATGATAGGAAGTATCAAGCATCCAAGGCTTGGTCATATCTTAATTGAGGCCAACAACCAAATTTTAAAACAAAAAACAGAACAGTATGAACGATTTAGTTGAATGTGTAGCTGTTAAGGTTAGGAGAGAAAACAAGATGGATTCAGGGTCTGTTAAGATACCGCTTATTGCTGAAAATTGAAAATACTGTAGCAAAATAATTTTTAAATATCAATAGTGTCATGTGGGACCCAATTTTAAAGTTTTTTTTATTGAATTCCGTATTTGCAGGTCCCGTGAACAATGCACGTGACCCACTATTTTTCAACGAAATACAAAAACACATGTTCAACGTGCGTTCCAAACGCACACTCAATGTGACTTGCATGATTGCAAAATTTAAGTTTAGGACAACTTTTTTGTTTGAAAAAGAAGTTTAGGACAACTTGAAAGGCGATAAAGTTTAGCCTGCAAATTAATATGCATATTAACAACTACAAATACACATATATCATGGCTTTGTTCTCCAAGTTGAAGCTCAATCTGCGATTTCCAGCTCATGAATGAACTTTAATGAGCAACTTTACAGATAAACATGGCATTAGCTATTAATTTAGTATACCAAGCATGTGGACTGACTTGAACAAATGCGTGTCGTGTGAGCGTGTATTAAGTGATACATTTGGTGTTTACTAGGTCGAACTGCATTACATAAGTGATTACAAATAAGCCTCGATTCCTAAGCCATAATCCACTAATTTGGATCAAAGTTATCACATTAAAAGCCAGTCATTAAACATTATATCTCAACCCCCACGTTACTTGATCCTAAAATTCTCTCAACCCCCACATTAATACAACCTCACCTGCGACTACGTGTGAATATCAATGCTCTTGACACTATCTATTTGACTATCCTTCTTTACTCCTATTGCTACAGTAATGGTCACAACAAAATTAAGACATAAGGAAAGATAACATTATAAAATAAGACATGGTATAAGCAAAATATAACATTAAGACATAAAGAAAGAAAAAGATGATATCAAAAGTCAGTTTTACTCAATGTATTAATACTTGCCTGAGTGTATTTGCCATCACTTACCAGGAAATTAATTGGCAGTTTGAGGCAATGTTCAGAGCCAAGATTTAAAAAGTCAAACATATTATTTTTTTTTTCCTGATAATTTTCAAAATATATATTATAAAGATTAGAGGGCAAAATACAAAGGCATGAAATATGCATTTTCTGTGTGTTACAAGCTAAACATCAGTTTATGGGTACAAGTGATGTTTTCAAACATTTTGATGGCCATTCATTATTTTTAAAACAAAAAATAAATATAAATATGCCTAAAAATATTAGTTATCTAGTTAATTATCATGTCCCCACAGTGTATTGTCATGATTTTTCAAAATTCATTGTGCTCTCCATGTCTTGGGTCGAATCCTGTTAGATGTTCTATAAAATGAAACCAAATCAAGTCAAATGAACACTTGGTACAAATATCAATCAAACCAAAGAAGAATGAAACCAAATAAAGTAAAATACCCTCCAAACCAAATCAAGTAAATAAGAATATTATATTATTAAAAAGAAAAAGAAGAAGGTGGTATTACATGTTTCGACTAAATACATCCACCCTCTCACATGGGATGAGTCCCACAAGTATAGGGTCCACTCTCATGTGAGAGAGGGTAAATATAAGTAACCGAAGCCTGATAGATTTCCAAAAAAAGAAGAATGGGAGGCCCCTCTCCATCTCCAACCTCTAGGACAAAATCCCAAGAAAGAAGGGAAGAGATGGTAAGGGTCCATCTCAATTACGAAAAGCCAACTCCACGAGTGAAATTGTGAGTCAAAATTTTATATCTCTTGGAACAAAAATAAAATCCCAGCAAAGTTGGGAAGAGAGAGTAGATTAAATTTCTTTGATAGTTGGCTCAAGAGACAAGAGTGGGAGAAATGGATATTGCACTGCTTCAGAGAGATGTTAGTCTCCTCAAAAAAGACAAACTTGAGCTTGTGTTCGAGTGCCAGATTTGCTGCTTACAGAGCAGCTGAAACTTCACCAATCAAAGGGTCAGATGGAGTAAACTGGATTGTACAAACAGTAACTCACCTGAATCGTCTCTACAAACAACCACCGCAAAAGCTTTACTTAGGCAAATAGCAACATCAAAATTATCATAATCTCGGTCTCCATCAGTCTCCACCATATTCTTTATGGAGGAAGAAAGTGTCATTTGAGCTAGAACTCAATGAAAGACTACCTAGATTTTTATTTATTTTATTTTTGCATAACTACTACCTAGATTTTATAGTACACACAAAATGAAAAAAACTCTAAAATTTCTGGGTTATGATATAGAATTGATAGACCTATATTTATCCATCTCCCCCCCTCTCCCCTAAAAAAAGACCCTGAGAGACCTATAATTAATAAAAGAGCAGAGAGTGGTGGTAATTTGTACTACCAGATCAAACTCAGTTAGCTTTTATCATAATCATAGGCTGCTTCTTCTTTTTTTGTTGATAAATAACGTATTTTATTAAAGAAAATATAATCATAGCCTACTTCTATAAATCATAGTTGTGATCTAAGATCCTCCTTCCTAAATTAGTAAATTTTTATCATTAAGGAAAAATTATATCATCAGTTTATTTACAAATTCCCTAAGCCATAATCCACTAATTTTGATATTAGAATCAGCTAGATCCACACTGAATTATTTTTCAGATCACCAATCAAAACTGTAACAGCACAAAGGGAGATAATACACCACAGTTTTAATTGTCAACTCAGATTGGTAAACAGCATATAGATGACATGCTGGCATAAAATTAAAATTAGTGAACTTTAGGCTGACAACGGCTAAATTTTAACACAAGGGAAAGAGAAAAGAAGGAAAGGCTTGAGACATTATCAAAGACCAATAATACACAAACATAAACACATGCAAATGCATATTCACGCACAAAGTGTAGAATAAAAGCTCACATATTTACAGCCAAACATAGTGCATACAGAACAATTAGATTGTGGAAAGAAATGGTCTAAAGATTATTCACATCTTCAAATTTTAAATAGCAAAAGGATATTAACTATGAGGCTCCAATTTATCACTAAATGAAAATCAGCATTTGACATAAGCGTAAAATTAGCATATATAAATAAGTACACTATTAAGAATGGACACAGACCAATTGGTAGAGTGAAAGGACGTAGACTACTAACTCTCAATGTTTAATAATCATAAGGTAGCAATGTCAGTAGCAGTAAAGGCAGTTATGTACATTATATGTATTTCGGGAGAATCCAAATTAGATTCAGATATTTGACATTTTCCAACAAGGGCAATGATCCTAAGTTGCTCTGTATCTCTCACAGAGAAAAGCTTCAGAACAACTTAAAGACTAGAAAATGAGAACAAGTATAATTTTTAAAGATGATCGGCTTCAACTCCATATCTCATTAACTCTGACGCATAGCTCACTACGTCTCAGAACTCATGACAGATCATTTAGTTTTCTGAAAATTCCAACTTCTCCATTTTATGTTGCTTAGCCATCCAAAATCAGTCACAGCTTGTCCAGACTGTAGCTTCACGAGGTGGCTTCTATAAGGTATTAGTATATTCTTGAGACCTGCCAATCATGAGGACATAACAATCAGAACAATAGCAAAAGGCAAAGTGATCAATACCAATAAAGAACACAACCTCCCCCCACCTCAACAAAGAATTAAATAACAAAATATGTCATTTTTTTTGGTGTGCTTAATCATAATGCAATGTATACCATACTAAAGAACAGGGTTTTGATGAAATGAATACCTGTAATGCACATCGTCTTATAAAGATTAGCAATACGAGCATCTCCTTTTGTAGTCATATGTGGCCTCTCCAAGCACTCAAGAAACACCAAGTCAGCCTTCAGCAGCTCGGCCTGATCATGACTGTCATAACCAATATCGTGACAATAGCAGCAGAAGTCCAACCAATCAATTGGCCTCTTGTCCCAAACTAGAGACCCATGGTCTTTCCCACTCGACCAATTAGGTCCACAATAATGTCCATACCGTGGGAACAACTGAGAAAGAAATGCTCTTGCACCTGTATGCCATGGAACCCTAGAAACATATGGTCTGAAGCGTAAAGCCACAACACCTTCATTGCCAATAGCCCCGCGGTGTTGCGCTTGCCTCTTTAACCCTCTATTGATGGTAGTTGGTGTTCGAATTTTATCTCTAGCATTGAATGCCCATGGAAAAAATGAAAGCAGGGACCATTGCCACAACTTGATATCAAAAAGAGCTTTTTGTTTAGGTTGCTCAACTATGGCACTCATGGAACTAAGGGTTGTCACTGAATCATTGTTTGGTTGGGCCTTAAACCATGGAAGACCACCAAGAAACCCGAAATCCATTGTTGAGAAATTCAAGATGTCATCAAATTGAACAATTTAGCCACAATAGAAACCTTACACATTCAGTTTTTAACCTGCCACCAATATTACACAGCTATATATCAAGAAGAGACCACCAATATGGAAATGGGTCAACAAATCAGCAAAAACCCACTTATTTTCTAGGCTTACCAAAGCTAAAAATCAAATCTTTGCATAAAAAAATTCAATTGGGTTGAAAAATTATCACAACCCATCATTACTCTTCACGGTAGTATACCTTCAAATTAATAAAATCACCATTCAAGTCACAAATCATTAATGAAAAATACGAAATTCACAAATTCTTTATCATTTTAACAGGTTGTTCACTCAAACCTTGTTAAGGACGAGAGAATTCAACAAAACTAGTAAATTTGAAGTTGATATGCTTTAAATTATATCAAAACAAAGAAGAAGAAAAACTACAACTCTAAAGTTGTTTCATTCTTTTGCTCTCCAGCGTTTTCTCAGCGAGGAACCAAACAAGATGAATATGGAAATATTACACGAAAGGATACAAATATATAAGAAAAAATGAAGAATCAGAGAGACATAAACATCAGTATATTTGGGAAGAACTTACTTCTGTTGATAATTCATCGACTATTAAAGAGGTCCTCAAATGCGTTCAGTTGAGAGAGAGAGTTTTTAAGTTTTTTGAGGGAGAATTTTGTATATATATAGTATTTTATTTTATTTTTATTTTCTTATATTTTGTGGGTGAAGTGTGGACTTGACTGGATAAGGTAGACTAAAAATGTACTTTCATTTTTAAAAATAAAATATACTAAAAAATCATTTTTTTTTCATTTTTTAAATAAATTAAAAATATACTAAGAAAATAAATTTCAAAAATTTATTTTTTATAACGGTTAAATTGGCAAAGAGTGATTTTGTTTACAATAAAAATAATGTTTGTGATTAGCTCAAATGAAATAGATGTTACATTGATCATAATTTTCTACCTCAACAAATTATAAAAAAGTTCAAAAAATTTGTTATGTGGAAAGCATTACTTAGAACGTATGACCACTTGATTTTGGGGCAAAGAACTAGGACATTTTTTTTTTTTTTGGTGGAAGAACTAGGACTCTTTTTATTTCTCTTTATTTTTGTGGAAGAATTAGGACTCTTTTTATTTCTCATTTTAATTTGTTTATAATACTATTTTATCACATTTTTAGGTTAGGAAACTGTTACTTATAAGTTATATTTTGAAAGACAAGTGTTCGTTTGGGATGGGTTGAAATTTTCAGCTTATTTTTGCTACTATTTATGGGTCTCATTTTACTTTTTGATACTATTCAGCTTATTTTTTAACTTTTTTTTTTACATTTTCAGCAAAAAGTTTTCAGTTTCAGCTAAATAAGTTATTTCCAAATGGACCCTAAATCTCATGTACATACTAGCCCAAAAAAATTAAAGACTATTATAATAGTTTATTATATAATCTAAACTTAAGACCGTAAATTAAACAAATTAATTATAAAAACTTGTGCTTAGTTTGAGAATAACTTATTTATATTAATATATTTATCAAACTAGCTTGGTGATGAAGTCAAATTCAACTTGTGTTTAAAATAAAATAAAATAAATCAACCCTAAAATTTTAATATTCAGTTTAGCTAAACTCAACCCCTAGTTTGACCTAGTGCACTTTAGATGTTCAACACATGCCATTGCATTTATTACAATAACTTCAAACTCCAAATTCATAATTTTTTTATTATATAAATTCAATAACTACAACAAGAGAGAAGACATTTGAATCCTAAATGTCTTCGTTAAAAATACTAAAAAATGTCAATTAAACTACAATGTTCTAGGCCAATCCATAATCCAAATCCGTACTAAAATCCTAACAATTTGGGATATCAAGGTGCAAGACATTATGATGGAGGGAGACTCACAACAACAATAAAAGCCTTGATTTGCAACTGAGCTAAACCTCTCAATGGTGGAGCACATCATAGATGGAGAAATAAGCGTTTGGTACCACAACTTAAACAACAGTTTTTAATTTTTAAACAACATTACACGTATTTCTACACACTTTTTTATCCACACATATTTCCAAAAAATACAGACAACGTTACTAGAACAATATTACCAAACTACCCTAAATCTCTTAGTGCTTTTAAAAATTAGAGCATGTATACACGAGTGGAAGTACATTGTTTAGCAAGGCAACCCAGCATATAGAGAATGTAGAGTTTGAAAAAAATGGTTCTCTGTTTTCTAATCTAAGCGGAGTTCTAGTGGTGGTTGAGCCAATAACATTATAATAATTTAATTAATAATTATTTCATAACGTAAATAAATAAGGTAAACTTGTTCAGGTGCCTGTTCAAGTTTGAGATGTTTGAAAATAGATTTCAGAGAGATTATTTTGAACATAGAAAAAATACTTATAAACAGACTTCTTGTTAATTTTCATGTAAAGTTAGTCAGGTGCCTTGTGAATATCCTAATGAAGTTAGTAAAGTTAATCAGAAGTCTTTGCTTTGCTGGAATCTTTCCTTTTTTTCCCTTTTTTATTTGATAGTTTGAGGCCCTTCATACATTTTCACTGCACTTTTAACTTGATCTTTCAGAGATTGCTTCTAAGATGCTTGCTTTCCCAAAGGATGTGGACTAAAATAACCATATTAATTAGTAAACAAAGAACAAACCCTGAGAAGTAGCAGATATTAAAAAGGCAAGGTCAGGTATCAGAATTTAAGTAGATGATATAATTAAAATTGCCTTGAAGGTCTGTTACATAATAGTGATTCAGCAATGCACGTTTATGTAAAAATTTCTCAAACAGGAAAACTATTGTTCACTATAAATATGTTTGTTCAATAACATACATCCACCACCTACTATTAACAAGATAAAATACTTACCCTACTTACATTGTTTATAACCAAAAACCAACATAAAATAAAGAACCCAAGGAACAAAAGGAAAAAGACTTTCTCATCCAAAATCCAATCACATTCTCTCACAAATGTGGAGAAGGGGAAAAAGGAAACTTTAAATATGAAAAAGAGAATAATATTAAACAAACTACATTGGATTACAGAGGCTACAGATATACGCAATGGCGTCAAAGGATATACAACATCAAGAAGTCAGGCAAACTTCTTCCCAACACATTCAATGAAGCATCATCTCCAGTCAGTCAATTCCATGGTGGGGATGACGGTCTATAGACAAAGTCTTGAGAAGACGTTGTGCCATAGTTCAAATCAAGGTTGTGGAGCTGTTCCATAAGCTGAGAACGCCTTTCCTTGAAGAAATCAAGACGAGATGTTAATTCTACTAATGTAGACGATGCTGCAGATGGATGTCTTGGATACTCTATCACCTGGAACCAGGTTGCATGGTCAATATCTAGACAGTAATTGGAAAGGCAGATATAAATTAAGTGAATACTCTGAACTAAAATTGATAATAATTTCAACATATAGAATGCTATTTAAAAAAAAAAAAAAAGGATTAGGGTCTTTGTAATGATTTGCAAATCATTGGATTTGACAAGGTAAATTCAGGTTTCAAATCAAATAAATAAAATATATGAATGACTTTAATTATCAGAAAAAGTCAAAAACACGTGTCAAAATATTTTGCTATTGAAGTGCCATTGATTCACAGTTAGAATGTTGTCTTGCCTCTGCTGCTCTGGAAGTGGAGGGCACGGAGGCAGAATCAACAGCACATAGCTCATCCATAGACATACTTGTCGAAGCCTCTGTACTTTTAGAATCACTCAGGCTTGTTGAATCTATAAATTGCTTTCGAGAAGGCTGCTTGATACTGCTGCCAGGTGCTAACGCTTGTCCTTTAATACTTCTCCAGTCTGTGCCCAACAAACTCTCCTGTGGCAATATGGCCAATTGAAGATGTACATTCTTTGAAACAAGGGTTTTGAAAAAATAAATGAGGTAAAAGGTCAAACAGGATATTAAAAGGGACAACATTATATGAACAAGCATTATGTAGAAATTTAGAAGGCAATTGAGAGAGGTTAGAAAGGATGCTTCTATGACTAGTAGATTGCCATCTGAATGCAAACAGTAGTGATCAACCAGCAAATTTTCTTTTCTACTGTTATAATCAATTTAACAGACGAAGGAAAAAAGAGGATCAATGTGCTGCACCCGGATGGCTTGGGTGAGGCGATCCAGTCCTATGTATAATCCGGTTTCCTCATTTCTGCTTTAAATTGAAACAAACAGCACTACAACAGCCAATCAGCTAAACAGAATAATGCAGATAATGACTACCTCCAGAATGTGGTCTAAAAGTTCTGCATCAAGATTTTTCAATTTCATATAAAGCTAGCTGAGGAACAAATAACCCTACCCCAATACCAAAAGGAGGGTAAAAACACAAGCACATGGATATATAGAGAGGTAGCCCCATCTGTGGCAGCCTGAGGCTAATGAGCATCCTATTCTAATTTCAATTTAGTTCTGTTTAATTCTGGAAATCAATTGCGGTTTATTTTAGGCTTTTGGTCAATTAGGTTAATTGAAATTTTATTTAATTTCCTAGAGTCAAGGATATTTTTGTAAAGCAATAATTAGGCCTTTCTAAGTCAAAGAGGATTTAGTCATAAAAGAATATATAAGCACAATATTGTACTCCAATGGAGACTGTTTGCTTGGTTGATAAAATTTCTAGAAAATTTCCCAATGGTCAAATACTGACTCCATCCAACACAAGATGGTTCTCTCTTGCTTGGTGCTGACTTCAAGAAAACCTAGGTGTTGATTCCTAGGTTACCTTTTCATTTTTTTTGTTCTTCAATTTTATAGTTGCATCCATATTGGTTTTGCCCTGCATCATTCATCCCCCAATATCTGTGGAGAGAAGTTTTTTTTTTTGGTAAGTAAGAATGAAATATATACGAAAGGCTACTCTATGCATGAAGAAGCAAAGAGCAAACCCAGAAAATACAAGAAGAAGAAAACAGAGAAAAAACAAAAAAGAAAACCAAACAACACATTAATTACAAAGAGAAAGAGAGCTAAGGAAAGAAGGGAGAGAATCACTAGTTGTGAGTCCCCAAGCCTGAGACCAATCAAAAAGAGTTCCACTAAAAGAAGCAAGCATCTGAACACCGGAACTATCCAAATCCTCAAAAGTCACCGATTCCGTTTCTTCCAAATACACCAAAGGATGCACAACAGAACTAAATTCCAAATCTGAGACGAGTGCTTCCCCAACCAATTCACCAACCAAAAAGCAAATCTGGGATCGATCTAGGTATAACCCAACACAAGCCAAAAGTTATAAAGACAAAGCTTCATAACCGATAAGTCATCTCACAATGAAGAAATAAGTGGTCTACCGTCTCTCCACAATGTCGGCACATAATACACCAGTCCACAAAAACCAATCTCCTCAATTTCAGGTTATCACCCGTTAGGATCTTATTCCAAGCTACACACCAAACAAAAAAGGAAACTCGCCTAGGGGCCTTTGCTTTCCAAATAGCTTTCCAAGGAAAGACAATTGAGGGAGAGTTCCTTAATTTGTTATAATATGACCGGATGTCAAAATCCCCATTAGACTTCAACTTCCATCTCATCCGGTCTCCCACATCCATTGGAGGAGTAGTAGCTCCCAATATATGAAGAAAATGCAGCCCTTCATCCATCTCCCAATCATTAAATTCTCGAATAAAACGAACATCTCAAATTCTTCTATCCTCCACCCCCTGCCTTGACAAAGAAGTTTCTACAGAAACCTCCTTATCAATGGCAATACTATACAGCCTTGGGAAAGCCAAATGAAAAGGATGATCCCCATGCCACCCATCCTGCCAAAACCTCACTATATTCCCCAACCCAACAACAAACTGACAATTTTTGCTAAAATCCTCCCATCCCATACAAAATACTTCTCCACAAACCACACCCATGAACTCCCCTACCCAACTTTGAGGTCCATCCCCCCCAATTCTTCCCCATATTTTGAAGCTACCACCCTCCTCCATAACTGATCCTCTTCCTTCCCAAACCGCCATAACAATTTCCCCAATAAGGCCTTATTGAAAGTAGTAAGTTTCCTTATCCCCAAGCCACCATTGGCTATAGGCGCACAAACTTTATCCCATCCTACCAGATGAGTCTTACTATCACCCCATAGAAAGTCCCTTTGCAACTTTTCAATTTTATTGGCCACATGAGTACGGATTGTGAATAACGATAGAAAATAGGTAGAAAGACTAGATAGCATACTCTTGAGTAACATCAATCGACCCTCCTTAGACAAATACAACTTCTTTCACCCAGCTAGTTTCCGCTCAAATTTTTCTAAAATAGGATTCCAAATTGAAGGGGAGTTATGTGAAGCCCCCAACAGCATACCAAGATAAGACATAGGAAACTCTCCAACTCTGAAGCCCAAAATTTCAGCCAGGGTATGCACATCATCAACCTCCCCTATGGAGAGAGAAGTTAAGGATTAAGCAATTCGTAAAGAACTGAATGTCATAAATGAAGGAAAGATAAGCAGCCTTGGCCCAGACGTTTGCCAAGCCAACTATAGTAGCTAATTCTAGTTAATGCTCAGGTACTCATTGCCTAGGTTGCACCGACACGCCATTTCTGGCAAAGTAACGGTGTCCGACAGTACTCATTGCCTAGGTTGCACCGACACGCCATTTTTGGCTAAGTACCGGTGTCCGACACATGTTGGAACCGATACCGGTAAGACTCGCCGAACTGGTGTCCGATCGGTGTTTTTTTTCTTTTTCTTTTTTTCGCTTCTTTGACACGGTAAGGAGATTTTGGACCGGTACAAACAAGAAGAAAAAAGAAAAAGAAAAGGAAGAAGAAAAAAGAAAAAGAAAAGGAAGAAGAAGATGAGAAAAATGGGTCTGTGACTCACTGACTTGGTGCCTAATGACTGAGATCTGTGATCCAAATCTTTCATTTTTTTTTTTTCCTTCTAAACCCTTTTCTAATTTAGATCCCATTCCTCTCCATTGTAGCTGCTGCTACATCTTCTTTATTCTCCTTCTCCTTTTTTCCTGCGTCTTTGGTTTCTTCATTGCTAATGCACTATAAGTCTACAACTGTGTGCTTTCAGCTTTGTGTCTTTCAAATGTTCTTATCTAACTCTATAGGCAATTTAATGCACTTACTGTATATCTTTTGCTATTTTAGAGTAATCACGTGTCTATCTTTCTTTTTCTTTTTTTCCTTTTTCTTTTATTCCTTCACTTCTTCTTTTTGGCTTTAATTCATTCATTCCTTCACTTGTTGTTTATTGTAAATATTATATTTTTTTTAATTCTAGACATAAAAGTATTTTATGTCTAAAAATATTTTAAAATATGCCTAAATATAAAATTTAATTAATTATTTAATTGCCGTACCCACGCCGTGTCATCCCCTTATTTTTCAAAAATTGTCGTACCCATGTATCCGTACCTGTGTCATATCCGTACCCATGTCCGTGTTGGTGCAACTTAGCTCATTGCTAGCCTCTTAAGCTTCATAAATTACTGGTCTCAGATGAGAACAGCGATATCATTTGTTAACCAAGCTAAAGTTCAATGTCCACTCATGCGAAGCAGGATGGCATCTAGATCCACCAAGCGGGGATCCCCCCACCCCCTTTCTTACACCCTGCACTAGGGGGGAGTCCATGAAAGCAACAGGAATAGTGAAATTGTTTACAAGTGTTATGCCACCATTTCTGATTTGGTATCAGGCGACATTACACCAATAACCAAGGACCATGAGGAAGAAAACAACAAAAGAATGAAGAAAGAGAAAGTTTAAACAGATTTGAAAGGGTGACAGAAAATGGAAATTAAATAATAGGATGATGAACAATGAATTAGAAAGATTAGCACCTCAATACTATGCAAAATTCTACCTAATAAAAGCTCATCTCATTTACGATATAGACAAAATGCTGAAAATTTATAGAACATACCTCGGTCCTCTGTTTCCTTTCTTGATTACAATAAGCAAGGGTTGTATCAAAATCTTGCTGAAGAAATCTCCTGCAGTAAATATGCTTATTTGGTCAAACAAGAATGTCAGTTAACAAAATTTTGAAATAAAATATTGCAGCAATTTCCATATTAAACTGAAATAGTACTAACATCCTTAATTTTCATAATGCACTATGTTGCTCCAGCATCACTCTATCAAAAGCACAGACATGGATATAAACCTACAAGCACAGATACATCAAACTAAACTAACAGAGATAGCCATATCGAGCATCAAAATCCGATATGGGTACTCTTGGATACAGAGGGATACGTCTTTAACTTTCTTTTTCTTCTCTCCCTCTCTTTCTATGAAACTAAAGGCTTCTTAATTGGTTTTATTATTAAAAGATATTTTACACCATTCAGCATTTGTTGTTTTTAAACTAAAAATTAGCATAGTATGAATTTAAGAATATTTATTTATAGAATCACTGATCAAGGTATTCATGTTGTGTCATATACCAAATTTTTTAGAATTAACATATTGCCATTTCTGTACCATATCACATATTTCTTTCCATTGTTAAGTTACACACACACCCAGTGGGTCTTGAACCCACAACCTCGCCCACCATCTTGCTTTTACAAAAGGGGGAGGTGCAATTTGAGCAAGAGCCCATTGACACCCGTACCATATCATACATGTTTCCTGTCTCCGTTTCAGTACACTTAGGCATACATAAATACACATATTGCTACAATGACATTGACAGATTAAGAGTTGACATTAGATAGAATTAGATCACATGTGGATCGCAAACAACCTTCATGATGTCAGGAAAAAAAGGTCCCTTGGTGCGCAACTTATAACATGGGTATATACATGCCAAGATATAGGGCAAATTGAAAACTCAAACCAGTAAGCTTGAGAAACAGCCCCTACGACATAAGTAAAAACAAGGCATGCAACTACTTATAACTTAACACCATAAGCTGACCATAGAAAAAAGATAACATGTTTTCTAAAACTCACTGTTGAGAATTATGGTTTTGGACATTTTGATAACGGTCACATGCATCAGAGAGGGAACCATAGTGATGCTGTCTCTGTTGATTAAGTTGATGGTGGAGTTCTGCAACTTTCTGCTTCAACCTGGCCACATCTGCTTCAGCAAGTGCAATCTCCTCTAGCTCAGCCCTTGTCTTCACATCAGTTTGAAGTCATAAGCATGTGTTATACAAGCATTTGAAATGAAAGGTAAAGAAAACTACCTTAAGATCTATACAAACCTTAGAATCCATGCCACGTGAACTGGAAAATTGTCCAGAAGACATGCTCAAACCAACTTCAAGTGCAGCTCTAAGGTCTCTTTCAGCTTGCAACTGCTCTTGCAATCTTGAAACCTATAGTCATTTAAAAGTCAGAAGACTCAAACAAAGTAGATGGTGCAATTAATCTATGGTATTAAATATGCTCCACATGAAAACAGGCAAGGTCGATATGGCTTCAACATATAAGTGCATGTGTGTTAAAAACAAAAAATAAAAATAATAGTTACTTATGTCATACATTGATGCTACAATTACTTTTCTTCAAAGGAATACTAAGGAAGGTCAAACTGAAAAATAAGCCAGATACTTAAATTGTAACAGATTCAAACACTAATGTATTAAGAGATAACTTATCTATCACAAATCTCAAATATCTTAACTTTGCACCACTCTTTACCTGTTCTAGAAGAACTCAGATCCAAGGCATAATACGATAAAAAAATTATAGAAATTTGTGCAGAATGCACTAGCATCTAACACACCAATATGCCAGAATGTTGAGCTTGATACAATTACAATCAATAATATGCTTCTTTTAAAAAGTAAAGTTCTTGTAGTTCAAATTGTTCAATTGTATCTAAGATTAATTGCACAGTTGTCTCAACACATTTTGGGGATTATAACTTAAAAGGTATTCTCAAATGACCATCAAATGAGGTAAATATAACACCATAGGAACCCATCACATTCAAAATGTCTAGAAAGATTGTAGCCCACACTCCTTTACCACAGACATAGAGACCTCACACTCTTTAACATTCCTGATGTCAAAAGTCAAATGGAAGAGTGCACCCAAGAATAATCAAAAAGCAAGAGAATTATACAGGTAGTAGGTATGGCCTTTCACCTATATTACTTTTTTTTTGATAAGTAAGAATGTTATATATACGAATGGCTACTCTATGCATAAAAAACATAGAGCAAACCCAGAAAGTACAAGGAGGAAACAACGAAAAAGCAAAAAAGAAAACCAAACCACAAATTAATTACAAAGAGAGAGAGAGATAATGAAAGAAGGGAGAGAATCACTAGTCGTGAGTCCCCAAGCCCGAGACCAATCAAAAAGAGTCCCACTAAAAGAAGCCAGCATCTGATCACCGGAGCTAATCAAATCCTCAAAAGTCCGCCGATTCCGTTCCTTCCAAATACACCAAAAGATGCACAACGGAACTAAATTCCATATCTGAGACGAGTGTTTCTCCAACCAATTCCACCAACCAAAAAGCAAGTCTGGGATCGAACTAGGTACAACCCAAGACACGCCAAAAGTTATAAAGACAAAGCTCCATAACCGATAAGCCATCTCACAATGAAGAAGTAAATGATCTACCGACTCTCCACTATGTCTACACATAATGCACCAGTCCACAAAATGCACCAGTCTCCTCAATCTTAGGTTATCACCCGTTAGGATCTTATTCCAAGCTACACACCAAACAAAAAAGGAGACTCGCCTAGGGGCCTTTACTTTCCAAATAGCTTTCCACGGAAAGACAATTGAAGGAGAATTCCTTAATTTGTTATAACATGACCGGATATCAAAATCCCCATTAACCTTCAACTTCCATCTCATCCGGTCTCCCACATCCATAGGAGGAATATTAGCTCCCAGCATACAAAGAAAATGTAGCCCTTCCTCCATCTCCCAATCATTAAATTCTCGAATAAAACGAACATCCCAAGTTCGTCTATTCTCCTCCCCTTGCCTTGACAAGGAGGCTTCAACAGATATCTCCTTATCAATAGCAATACCATACAACCTTGGGAAGGCCAAGTGAAAAGGTTGACCCCCACACCACCCATCCTGCCAAAACCTCACTCTATTCCCCAACCCAACAACAAATTGACAATTCTTACTAAAATCCTCCCAACCCATGCGAATGCCTCTCCACAAACCACACCCATGAACTCCCCTACCCAGTTTTGAGGTCCACCCCCCCCCACTCTTCCCCATATTTTGAACCACCACCCTCCTCCATAGTCGATCCTCTTCCTTCCCAAACCGCCACAACCATTTCCCCAATAAGGCCTTATTGAAAGTAGTAAGTTTCCTTATCCCCAAACCACCATTAGCTATAGGCACACAAACTTTGTCCCATCCTACCAAATGAATTCTGCTATCACCCCAAAGAAAATCCCTTTGTAGTTTTTCAATTCTATTAGCCACATGAGTAGGAATTGTGAATAGCGATAGAAAATAAGTAGGAAGACTAGATAATGTACTCTTGAGTAACATCAATCGACCCCCCTTAGACAAATACAGCTTCTTCCACCCAGCTAATCTCTGCTCAAATTTTTCCAGAATAGGATTCCAAATTGAAGGGGAATTATGTGAAGCCCCTAAAGGCATGCCAAGATAAGTCATAGGTAACTTACCGACTTTACAACCCAAAATTTCAGCAAGGGCATGCACATCATCAACCACCCCTATTGGAACCATTTCACTCTTATGCACATTAACCTTCAAACCTGTTACCGCCTGCAAACTAAGTAACAACAATCGAATGTGAAGGATTTGCTCCACATCCGCATCACAAAATAGGATAGTATCGTCTGCAAACAGTAGATGTGTAACACATTCCCCACCACCCCTCCTACCTTCAACTTTAAAGCCACGAATCAAACCGGCTTCCTCCACTCTTCTCAACATCCTACTAAACACCTCCATCATAATCAAAAACAGCATAGGAGATAGCGGATCCCCTTGTCTTAAACCTCTTGAACTACTAAAGAAATCAGCTGGAGACCCGTTAATCAAAACAGAGAACTGAACTGTGGATATACAAGTACGGATCCATTTACACCACTTCACTCCAAAGCCCATTCTATGCAACAAATTCAACAAAGTCTCCCAATTCACATGATCGTAGGCTTTCTCAATATCAAGTTTACAAATGACTCCAGAAACCCTACTCTTCCCTCAACTATCCACACACTCATTCGCAATAAGAACCGAGTCAAGAATTTGTCTCCCACCCACAAAGCTATTCTGAGACTCAGAGATCAACTGATCTAATACCACTTTCAATCGATTTGCCAAAACCTTAGACAAGATTTTATACACACTCCCCACCAAGCTAATAGGTCGGAAATCTCTAATATTAGAAGCATCATTCTTTTTAGGAATTAATGCAATGAAGGTAGCATTAAGGGATTTTTCAAACTTACAATGTTGAAAAAACTCTTCAAAGACCGCTAAGACGTCTTTCTCCACTACTCTCCAACAGAGATGATAAAAAGCCATAGTAAACCCATCCGGACCTGGAGCTTTGTCCCCTTCCAAATCACGTACAACTTGAAGTATCTCCTCCCTCTCAAACTTCCTTTCAAGCCAAACCCTCTCCACATCCCCAATACGATCAAATTCCAAACCCTCCACAAAAGGCCTCCAACTCTCAGTCTCCTTGTACAAAGTTTTATAAAATTGTACTACCTGATTAGACACCTCGGATTCCTCCTCAAAAACCACCCCATCCACCTCCAAACTCCTTAGATGATTAAACCTTCTATGAGAATTAGCCATTTTGTGAAAAAACTTGGTGTTATTATCCCCTTCCTTGATACATAACATCCTAGATTTTTGTCTCCAGGAAATTTCTTCCAAAGAAAGAAGATGTTCCACCTGGGACCTCAAAGCTACCCTATGGCCTTTCTCCCCATCAGTGAGACCAAAATCCCCCTCCTTGGCGTCTAATTTTTTTAGTTCCTCCAATAATTGTTTCTTCTGACGCTCTACATTACCAAACTCTCGGCGATTCCATTGCACAATATCCTCTTTCAGAGCCTTCAACTTTTTTGCAAGCACAAAACTAGGAGTACCCACAAAAGAATGCCGATTCCACCAGAACTGAACTCTATCCACAAATCCCTCCGTCTTCAACCACATATTTTCAAATCTGAACGGACTTTTCCCCCTTGCCATTCCCCCTACCTCCAAAAGAATTGGACTATGATCTGAGATAGGACGTGGTAAAATCCTTTGAAGAACACCAGGGAAATGGTCCTCCCAATCTGGAGTGACCAATGCTCTATCAATCCTAGACATCGCTGGTTGATCGGTGCCACTGGACCATGTGTATCTACCTCCGTCTAAAGGCAAATCTACTAAGTTAAGATCCTCAATAAATTCAGAGAATTTTTCCATAGCCAATGTCAAACGTGCCTCACCCCTACGCTCACTAGGAAAGCGAACAATATTAAAATCGCCAAAGCAACACCATGGTAACCTCCAATACTGCTGAATACCCACCAACTCATCCCACATGTGACCCCTCTCAACATTCTCATTTGGGCCATAAACCCCTGAGCATGTCCATATAAAACCGTCCCCCACCCCTTGCCACTTAACCGAAACTGAGTAAATGCCGACCATAACCTCTACCTTCTCCAAAACCCTTTTATCCCACGTAAGCAAGATACCACCAGCAGTCCGATCAGCCTCCAAAACAGCCCAATCCACATATGGACAACCCCACAAACTACAAACCAATTGTCTATTCATGCTAGCAATTTTCGTCTCTTGTAAACAAACAACATCGCACTTCCACTCCCGCAACAAATTCTTCACTACAAGTCGTTTTTGAGGATCATTTAAACCTCTAACATTCCACGAAATCATTTTTATCTTCATAGACACTAAACTATCCCCAACTAATGACACCAACACAAAACCACCCTTTATCTCCTCTCATAATTCACCGAACATATCAAGTTTTGCAACTCTCTACGTCCCTTGTTTTTGGACTTAGCCAGTTTTTTACTACCCATTTCTCTCCTGTGTAACACATTGGCTGCTTCCATCTCAGTTTCTAGCCTCTGTAAGAGAGCAATGCACAACTTCTCATGTCGATTCATTGACAACCCAACCAATTTACTGAACCCAGGAATTCTGTGCTTCACCCAACTAGAAATATCTAACTTATTCTCAATACTCAATACCTCAGTGGCCTCCTTCAATTCTTCCAAATTTGTTGACACACCCGGATCAATGATTTGCAGAGGTAAACAATCTGACACTTCATTTTCACCAAAACCCACAGAAAAATCAGCTGCATCCCTTGCAAGCACAATCTCCCTAGGAAAGCTTGAAAGCTCCTTACTAGAGAAAGTATTAACCTCCTGACCCGATACTCCGAAACCCATCGACCCAGCTCGCAGAAACTCCAGAAACTGATCGGAAAAAGGAGTTCCGATCCATCTCGGCACAAAATCGAGAATTACTAACCTCTTTGCTTCAGAAATCAACCCACCCGACAACTCAATATGACCCAACAAACTGTTCCGACCAGAACTGAGCCTGAAACCCAGCTTCGGAAGAATCCCGGTGCACCCCAGCTCTTCCACCGGCGAAACCCATCGCTGAGGAACATTCAAAACTGCTTCTGCCAGCTTTTGTACCGGATCCTCTGAGGGCAGCACCTTCGCCGGCTCCAGCGAGAGGCATGTCGGAGCTAAGGGTGGTGAACCCAGCTCACGAGTGGCCTTGACCACTTCCGCTACCGGTATCGGCAAGGTGGGATGCTGGGTGATCCAGCTCGGGCTCACCTGGACGCAAGACCCACTCCCGCCGTGGACTTCCGGTACCGATATGGGTGAGCTCGAGCTCAAGTCAGCCACCGGAGCCATCGCCGTCCTCCGTGTCGGTAGAAGATCAATCGCCGAGCTCGCAGGTGGCACACTAACACTTATACCATCTGATGTGGAGCTCGGGCCTGATGTGTTTGCCTGAGCCTTACCACCTTCCACAAATGGGCCTGTAGAACTTGGGCTGGGTTTATTATTGGACTGCTTGGAGCAAGCCCCTGCCTCAAAAGAAAAAGGGCTAGGCAGCAGTGGGCCTAAGCAGCTCTTATCAGCCTGGGTTTCAGAAAACCCATTGTTCATACCCTGAATGCCAACCTGGGCAGAAAGATCATCCCGTGCCACCCACTTTACAGCTTGCTTATCACTCCTAAAACGTTGCCAAGACACCCGCCTCTTGCCAAATTCATTTACTTCCACATTCAAACCTTTCCTTAACCAACTAGACCTCCTAACTTGACGCTCCCTACCAAAATCAACCTCTTTCAAATTCAAATTATTCAATCTGAATTTATTTTGTTCCGGGATTTTCTCCTTAACCTTAGCATCTACATTAATACCACGGTGACTCCCCTCCACCCCACCCCCGGCAATCGGAGTAGCCTTATTAGTCGGAACTTCAAAAGCCACCACCTGAATCCCATCTTCATCTCTCGGAGGCGGCATAGTGTTCTCCACTACTTGAATCTTCTCTGTCTCTTTAATGGAGGGCTGGAGCGCATGCTTCCGTCCCTGCATAGACGCTTTTACCGTATCAACAAAAGACCGAGAAGGGTGAACCTCTGAACCCAACTTAGACAATACAGCTTTTGGAACACCCAACGCATAAGGAGAAGGTTCAAGCATTCTCCTTAATTCAATACCAAAGGCCCTCCAACCTCCTTGTGCCTTGCCTGCAGGAATAATGATCGATCTTCTCATCCCGCCAACTTTTAACTCTGTTACTAACAAATATTGCCCAAACGAGTTAGAGCCCCGTTGCACTGTGTAAGCAGTGTCTCCTTCCCTGAGCGTGAAGAAGTGTTTGGGGTTAATCCCAATCACTGTGTGTTCCAAGCTTTGCATTAACCATCGTGCTGCACTCTTACCCATAAAAACTGATTGCATGAAATACTTTCCCCGTTCATAAATCCTAAGGGAAAAAAAGTTCCCCCCTTCCTCAACCACCAATTGAAACAACTTCGATTCAATAAAAAAACTGCGAAATCCACCCATAACAATCCAAGACAGACGTAAAAAATAACCGGGAACAATATTTCTGACTAATTTGAGGTAGTCGGGCCTCTAGAAATTCAAAAAATTGTTCAGCATATCGAGAAGTATCTCCTTTGTTTTAAGGGGTTTTTTTTTCACCTATATTACTTGTTTATTCTAAATTACAACTTGCATTAACACATAAGTGTAGGTGCACGGATTAAGAAATGAATACCATGAAATTACTTTAGGAGCTTTCTGTCAAAAAGTTGAGCATAATAAGATGGTTAGAAAATAACAAGAACATATAAGGCAGAATATCAGTGTTTATAGCATATGTACCAAAGAGCAAGAATATATTCAACATCAAGACAACAAATCCTGACATAATATGTGGAATACTTCTTATTTTATTTTATTAATAATATGTGAATATTTAATGGGCAAGGAGGAAATACATCTTGTTCAAGTGCCAGGCGCCGCTCATGCAAAGCCTGCTTTCTTCTCTCCAAGCTTGCTTGTAAAATTGCGTTTCCTCTAGCCTGTGAATATTGATGGTTAATCCTGTCAGTAAAAAACACAATTATGATTTAGAATACAATGGTTTCAGCAAAAGCAATGTTACCTCCTTTGCAATTCTGTGTTGCAAGTCATTTTTGGCAATCTCAAGCCTCTGAATAGTAAGCCTACAAACAATACACCAAATTAATTTTTTACACAAATGGGATTACCTGTATTGAGCAAATCACATTAAACAAAGAGCTTTTTATGTACAGTTGCCAAAGCTTTCTAAAAAATAAAATAAACAAGTCCGTGCAAAAATACTTTTAAAATATAAAACGGAATATAAATGACATTCAAGCCTTTATAGATGCCCAAAATTAAAACTAGAAGCCAATGATTATCTATTTTTTCCTAGTAACAACCAAATCCCAAAACAGTGTATTCCCAAGGTTTAAAGGTTCTGACGAAAGAAAAATCAAGTGAAAAAGTTAAAATCATAAAATGTGCATAGTGTCTATGTTTCCCTAATAACACGATGTTATTGACCATAGTGTCATTCTCATCACGTAAGTGAGACTGTGTGTGTGTGCGTGTGTGTGTGTGTGTGTGTGTGAGAGAGAGAGAGAGAGAGAATAATAATAATAATAAAGGTTCAACATTGACCAACATGGTTTCTCAAAAAAAAAAAAAAAAACATTGACCGACATGGATTAAGCAATGTGCTAATGCATATTATGAGTATCTTACTCTTCTTCTCCAGAAGAATCAACTGATTCCATTGAGGGTGTCTTTCTGGCCTGCATAACAATCAAAGCGTTGCACTTGAAGATACAAAACCGTAGAAAGTAGACTAGAACATCTCTTGATTATTAAAACAAAGCATATGGCAACTCACATTGTTCCGTCCCCAGAATGTTGCTCGCTTTGCATTAACATTGGACCCTGTAACTTTACCCACTGGCTTTCCAGCACCTGATTCAAAAGCAGGCATGGGCAAAGGATGTGCTGTATCCATTGCGGACAGGATCTCCCCCATTGATCGGTAAGACTCGCCAGCAGGTGAGACACTTGGAGTGTTGATTTCATTAATGGAGTTATCACTTACATTCTTCTGCTTGCCTTGTTCCTCGGACAGTTGACCATTAGGATCCCTTATCTGTTGATGATCAACACATAAATTTGAACTCTCAGCCAAAGCATGATTCTTTTTACTAGGGGATCCAACATCTGAATCATCACCCCCAAAGGCCTGTTAAGCGAACAGAATGAAAGCAAACATCAACAAATGTGGTCTACCATAATCAAAAAAATCTTACACATGTATACACGAGTGTGTGCCTAACATGGATGTGTACGTGTACTATGACTGGTTACACCTTATAACCTTCCACACGCCCAAATGACAACATCACTTCATAAAAAAAATTAGCTTAACTTAGAACTAAATCAGATGTCTAGAATGGTGAGATTTCATTTCTTTTCCAGGCACATCAACAAGGAGACAACTTTCAACTCAAATAGGATTATCAAACTTTTGACGCTTCCATCAATAGAAAAACTCTGGGAGATGCCTATTACAATGAACCTTTTCCCACTATAATTTAACAAAGAATTGTACTGAAAGTAAAATATTTGTTAAAAAGTTCTGTATTTTCATTTTCAGAAGGGAACTAAGATAGATGGCCAATATTTAAGGTTTGACTAGTTTTTATGAGAGCTCACTTAATTGTCAACAAGATAGCTCATTTAGATCAAAAGCATCAACATTAAAACCAAGATCAGCATTTGGAAGCAAAAGATAACATTTACAACACATCATGCAGGACAAGATAAACATAATTTGACATATCTACTATCTTAAACTTGAAGCAGCAATGGTAAGACCATTGAAGACATAACAGAACACAAGATTGCAATCAAATGTTTGTTAGATGTCTCTATGTGTATATACAAATGCATGCACGAATAAAGCAAATATCTAATGCATAAACATATTTAAAAATCTGGGCTTCTCTAATGAGTGTTGCCTGCATGTGTGATTGTAGAGAGAGAGAGAGAGAGAGAGCACCTTATAATCATAAAGATCACTCCCAGCAGAACCACTACTTTCACTCAACTTTCCACTGTGCACACGTTCCGGATCATCATCTGTTTCTGGATCAACTTCATTTTCTGCATCATGGTATCCATTGTCTTTCATATCTAGATTTTCATCATCAGTTGAATCTTCGGTCCCACTGTTTTCAATCCGAGAATCAGCTGAAATGGAGCATCTGTTAAGATTTTCTTCCTGCAACAACAGATCACAGTAGCTACACATTAACATTTAATTATGTTACAGTAGAGCACTTGCTTGAGAGTCCAACAATGACAAAGTCAACATAATTCTGAAAGTAAAATCAGAATTAGGTCTTCATCCTAGCATGTTACATGGACTGAGCAGTCTAAATTGAGGTACCCAAGTTGAGACAACACTCTGTCAAGCAAAAAGATCTAAAAACTAAGAGGGAAGGGGAGAGGACTCTAACACATTACTGTGACGTCAATAACTTATTAGGCTACATTGCTGAGTCCATGTAACATAATCTGCAATAAGGATAACCACAAACCAAATGTTTACCTTTGAAAAAGGTAAACACAGAAAGCGGTTTAAACTATACTCTTTTAATCAAAAAGCTGCTGGATGAAGAGTATCTTACATCAAAAATATTATCATACTCCTCCAAGAGAGTTGTAATAATTGCTTGAGCATTATTAGCAGCATTTGCAGCAGCAAGAAGTTGGGCTGAACTATCACCATTAATATCAAAGTCATCCTCCAACTCACACTCGCCAGCTAATAGAGGGCGTAGAAGCAAAGGCGCCATGCAAGCAGCAACAGCTGATGGAGTCATCCGGTTCTCATGAGCATGACAAGAGATAGTATGCATCATCTTCAGAATTCTGTGGAAAAATGTCATGAAGTTAGTAACTACAATCAAAATAAGAAAATATAGTCCTGCAACAAGCTTCACTGAAGAATCCCTAGCATCTTCAGTCTTCATTCACAAAATATGCATATTTTAATCATATTTATCTTACAACACTGACAAACATGAATGCCACCAAGCACGGATGCATTTGTTATTTTAATTTTACTAGAGCACATGATTAGGGTACACCCAAAGTAAATCACTTTTATTAAAGCCCATCATTCCACATTCAACTAATGAAACATAAGCATCAGTTTTTACTAAATGCTTATTTATCTTTGCCAATAAAATAGAGATTGTCTCAAGAAGAGAGTGCTCGAATAGTAAATTAGCTACAAGGTAGAGCACATAAATAGTTAGAACATAATCTTTATTGGAATTCTTAAAATAGTAACTCCAAGCTTATAATTAAGAAATTTCTGTTAAATAAGGCCTGTGTGGAAGAAGCTTAGATGCCCTTTCCAAACTATGTCTAAGGGAACGATGAACAATCCTTCTTTACATAGCCAATATTCTTCATATGATAATACAGTTGTCACAAAATATATTTGCACTGATTGCTATCGCTTCTGACGAATTACCAATTGTCCTAAAAACTTTTTTTTTTTTGAGATAAATGATAGAATTGTTCCAAAAACTTAAGCTATTAGAAAATTGTGAATTTAATCATTAAACCATAATTCTAACACTCCTCACATGTAGGCCTAAACTGCCCCTTAATAAGTAATGTCCAAAACATGAGATTTTTAACATTTTAAATGGGAGGTAGAGACAAAGATCGAACCTAGGATCTTCTACTCTAATTCCATTATAAATATACAAGTGTCCCAAAAATTTAAGCTATCAGGAACTGTTAGAAAATTGTGAATTTAATCATTTAACAATAATTCTAACACTCCTTCTCACATGTGGGCCCAAACTCCCTCTTAATAAGTGGGGCCCAACATAGGTGATTTTTTATATTTGAAATGGGAGGTAGAGTGGAGACTGAGATCAAACTTAAGACCTCCTATTCTGATACCATGATAAATTATCAACTGTCACAAGAGCTTAAGTTATTAGGAAATTGTGAATTTAATCATTAAACCATAATTCTAACAGCTTCTTTAATGAGTTAACAAAGAAATACCACATAATTCACCTTCAAGTAATAGTATCAGTATCAATGTCTTTACCTCCAAGGTTCCCCAGGTTGCTCCTAGCCCCATAAGATTAAAATATTTCAGCCCTTCTCATAATTTTGTTGCTTTAGGTCCTTCTTTCATATATTCATATAGATATTAACAAAAGAACAAGTCTCTGTAAAAAAAAAGGTCCTTCATTCTTTTATTCATTAACAAAGGAATTTGTAATTGCCAGCCTTAGACACATTTTTCACTTATCCAATCATTAGATTTTTTTTTTCTTTTCTTATCCCTTTTCTTATGATGTGGAACCTCACCAAGGCAGGGTCCTTTGGACTCACCCCTAAGGAGTAAACCATGGATACATGACCCCACCTGCTAGAACCATGTATCAAGTAATCTAGAGGAACTCCTAGTGGGGATCAAACCCAGTATGTCTGGGTCTACGGTACATCCCAAATCCAAGTTCTCAAAGAATTTTCCTTAAAGATTTAGATATAGGACACATGCTCAAACAGATGGATATCACTGCTGTTTCGCCTCAAATTTGATTAATCAGCGAAAGGCAGAAAATTTGTACATTGTATCCTTTTCCATTTTTAGCTCACAAAGGAGAGTGATCTTCCCACTGAGATAAGCATCAGTTGGTTTCAGTTTACTCCCATTTCGATATTGAAATTTTGAATTTGTTTCATGCTGGTTCTGATTTGTCTTCAGTGTTAGTATTTTTTTTATCACCCAGGAAGCGAGAAATTTGTACATCCTTGAGGACACAGATGGGTTGATATATACAAATCTAGAGAAAATACAGTCCATTTTCCTTTACAGCTTAAATGTCCAATAATACTCCAACTTCCTCCAATTAATCCCAGCCAGTTTGGTTTGGCAGCCTCTCTTGAGAAATATTTGAAGTTTAATGGAACCTTCCAGGATATTATTGGAATAATTTAATTTCTGTTTGTTAGTTGAATTCAAGTGTTATGGAACAGAGATCAATATGGACAGAGTCAGATGGTCTTGTGGGGGAGTTCTAAGGAAATTTAAATAAGAGAAAGATCCATTCTTTTGCCAAAAGCTGACAGAGACGACCTGGGAAATGCTTGGAATTTCCTTATCTTTGGAAAAGGGCTATAGAGAAAAATAAGCATTCCTTTATGTGATCCCCAAAAAAGCACAACTAAGCTCAAATTTGCTCCCGCAATAAGAAGCTATACAGGCACCAAATTACCCATAACCTTCACCCTTCCATGGTCAAGTTGATACAGCACTGGCAGGGGCGGGGCTATATGCCTTACAGACTCTCAAAAATAGACATCAAGTAAAAGAGAGAAAGGGATTACCTCTGTAATAAGCGCCGATTTGGTTCAGGAAATGACTCCAATATTGCTGCGCGCATTGCATTTATCCGAACTTCTTTCCGATCAATTTCTTATATAGTAGGAAAAGCAAGGCAACAGCATTAACTATTTAAGTATATATGTACAATCAAATCCACTATAAAAAAATATAAGCTGATAATTTCTATGCACCCAAATTTTATTAGAAAACAAAAATATATTGAAAAACAGAAAATCATTTGAACCAAACAGCTGAACATAATCCATAGTCTTTCTTTAATATATGTGTACCAGTTCCAATATCCTGTTGACAGAACATAAAGAACTTTACTATTCCATACAAAAGAGAAACTAACCCCAGAAATGGAGTACTGCATCACACACAGTAGTATACATAGGAATTGTTTCCTCCAAGGCATGAACATCAAGTTCAGTCAATGATCCAAGATGCATCTTTATTTAAACATGCAATCAGTTTATATCAACACACAACCTGACTGGAAAGTGGAAACCCATGTTCAATTAGAGCCAACGAAACAGAGCAACTAGCACTATGGAAGGATCCAGTCTCCAACATAGCATTCTCAAGAAAAGCAGAAGAAAGAATCCCAAATGCTAAAAAGTGACTTTGCCTTTGATTAACACATATCTTTATTTTTTTCCCGTGTGTTTTGGCTGTCTTTTATGAAGGCGGTACAAAAATATAAAATAAAAATTAGAGCTATAGTAGTAAAATAAATTTATTAAGAAAAAAAAGTAGCAATAATTGTGTACCAAACTACACCAGGAGGATTACAAACTCAAGTTCAAAGTATCTATAAAATCAAGAAAATGACAAGGAATACTGCCAAGGTTTGTCTTCCGTTCAAAGAAACATCTCAGCACAGTATTGTTTGGTGACAGGATGCTCAACCCCTTCAAACGCTTTGTTATCATGCTCACTAGATTGCCCACATAACACATAAACAGGACCACCTCCCATATTTTAGCACCTCTATGGCGGTGGAATTTACCTTCCATATCTTAGCGCCTCTATGACGATGGAATTTCCTTGCCAACAGTAAAGCATCTGAGACACAATCTTTCGCATAACTCAAGAGACTCCAAATAAGGCAAACACAAAGGACCTCTAAATATATTAACACTGTAAGTCTTTAGCTTTTGTCAACTTGCATCCTAAACTATCATCCTTTTTGCATGATTGATTCGTTCATTTTTTTTCACACCTAAAGTAAAGAGTCTAATGACTACAATCTGCTTTACAACCGTCTCCCAGATAAATGCTACAGACTTCTCAACAAAATAATGACAAATCATTACAACCATGAACCATCCCTTCTGAAAAAATATAATAGAAAGGACACAAAATAATAATAATAATAGTTGAACTTACTGTAAGCATCCAGCAATGCAGTGCAGCACGATGCTGGAACTGGAGAAGAGGGTAACTCCCTAAGGATATGCTGCAGATTAAACAGTTTCAATGAATCTTGAACTCTAAAATTTAATAGCCATGAAGGGCATTGAGTAGTCAGCAATTACCTTAACGCAGTCTCCAACAACATGAGCATCCTCATCAGGAGCAAATTCAGTCTTACCTAAATACGATAAGAAGATCATCAGGAAGGTAATAACCTCAATTAGAAAGGTATGTGTACAACCAGTTAACATAGACTCAAAACAAACTACACATTCAACAAAACTAAAATAACATCTATAATTTTTTCCTACTTCTAGTAATTGCTTGAGCAGAAAAGCTACCTTGTTCATACTCTTGAACCCTGTGGTCTACCTCCTCAACATCTGCAGACTGTCGTAAAATACCTTCAACATTAGTTCCTGTTGAATAAAACAAGGTCAATAAGCAAAAAGTGTTGGATCAGGAGGAAGACATTTTCTTGGCATTTTAATTTCTCTCCTTAATTGAATTTCCAAATTTGCTTTTCCACTATGGTTCTATGTAACACTTTGCACTGATGATATTCAAGATAAACTAAATTCACGAACATCAAAGTTGCAAAGTAACACGGGTAACCCTTTGCTAATGTTTGTTTGGGGTAGCTCAGTCAGTCATGTAGTATCATCCAGCTGGCATTCACTTCAAACAACAAGATTTTGTTTTTTCAGGGGTAAGTATATTGTAGAAATTTGTGATGGAGTGATAGAGAAAAGAGAATAGAGAATACATGATGATTTACATGGTTTAGCCTTGTGGCCTACATCCACGTTACAAGAGCCCAAAAAGTTACATTATCTCATACGCTTTTCCTGATAATACATTACAACGGAATCCATATTTATAATGGAGATTACAAACAAAAGTCAATGACCATTTGAATTCGAATTGCATATTGATTGCTTCAATCCCTTGATTTATTAACCAATCCTATTATTTTCTTTGGCAATCAATATCTTGATTTGGTCTTCAATGACATGAAAATGAATTATACTTTCTAACATATATTAATCAGCCAGATTTCATTTTTAAATATCCAAACTACTATCAAGTCATGAGTCATTCAAATACCATCTTCCTATGCTTTTATATTTTTTACAAAAATCATTAACAGGCAATCTTGATTTGGTCTTCAATGACATGAAAATGAATTATACTTTCTAACATATATTAATCAGCCAGATTTCATTTTTAAATATCCAAACTACTATCAAGTCATGAGTCATTCAAATACCATCTTCCTATGCTTTTATATTTTTTACAAAAATCATTAACAGGCAATCTGATATACGTACCAACAATGCAACCAAAAAGATGTGACACCTACCTAGTTCAACTAGCATGGGTGTCATTCAAAATGAAACAAAATAATTTACACACACACACGCATATATAAAACTTGAAAAGGGAATGAAATCAATCGAATCCGGGGAGAGAAATAACATAGATTGATGCCTAACAAAAAAATTGTTTATGAATAATAAAAATAGAAAAGGCTTAAGTTTACGACAAGGAAAAAAAGCACTTGGTGTAGAGTAACTAAAATAAATAAAATAAAAAAACAGACAAAAATTGATACCACAACTTACCGTACTTCTCAAGAAAACGAAGAGCTTTTTCAAGAAAGGATGGACCTCCATCAATATCTTCTAGTGCAAGCAAAATTGGTCTTCCAACAACCAAGGATTTAACCGGACGCTTATCCCTCCCTGGATAAAATACATGAATCTTGTAATATTAAACTATGTGTACACACGCACAATAAACATGTGCACAGACACGAAACTCAAAGAAGATTAACTGATATTATGAGAAAGATTTCTAATAAAAAGTACAAACATTGATTGAAGGACCCATCAATTGAATCATTAGTGTCACCCCGAAAAATCCCATTTACAATAAGGGCAGCACTTGGTGCTTGTGCAAGGGCGTGCTCTAGGGCTGTCTTCCACTCGTACAAATCCTCAGATGTCTCAGCCTGGCATTTGGAAAATGAACATTTTTTACAGGAATGTGAGACACAATGATACATAAATATTTTCCTTCCACTATGGAAGAAACTAGCAGTTATAATAAACTAGTAAATGAAGCACCTTTAGAGTAAAGGCTCGCCCATCACGCCCATCTGGAAACAATACAGTCAACAATTTTTTATCTTCCCTAACCACAACACTGCAAGGCAAACAATTACATCTATAAGCTACATGGTTGATAATACTTCTACAAAAATAATAGCAGTGATCATGCATACCTCCCAGAATTGTTTAAGTCAATGCCTCCCAAAGTCAGATTTACTTCACCACCTCTTTGCGGAAGTGCACTCTACATGACAAAAAATAAGATGTATTTGTTTCAATTAACTTATTTAAAAATTATTACTGTCCCAAAAATTGTGTATAAAAAGCTGGAAATACCATATAACTAAACACAATTTTATTGCCTAACAAATCATCTCTCATTACCCATTATGTGTTGTTCATTAAGTGGATAACGAAACCAATTCTTAACATCTTTCACACTCAAGGTTTGATAAAGGACAAAACTAGCAGCACTAACCACTAATAAAGACTAGCATTTAGAAAGGACAAAAAGAAGAGCATAAAGTTTTTAATTTCTTTGCATGCAATGAGAGAAGAGAAAGGAAGATCTCCTCACTGTTCAGCTTTATATTTGGTCCTCACCTCTTATCATATGAAGAGATGAAAAGCAGTTAGATAAAGTCACACTTTATGCTTTCTCTTGTTCTTAAATTAAACTACATTTCTAAATCCCTTCTCACAACAAGTTAGAAAATTAGTTTAATAATGCTTTGCAGAGTGCCTCCCAAAAAAACCTATTGGATTATCCCGGAATTAAATAAGAAGTCCATACAAACAAATGATGTTCCCACTGTGAAAGCTGAGACGGGGATGAAAGGGGTTCCTTATATCATGAAGGAAAACCAAATTTGATTGCCCAGAAAAAGGGTTGTAACCAGTAATGGAAGAATATATGCAACTCAACAGCTAGAGCATTGGTAATTGGAGGACTGATGTTGATACCACAATTTAAAGCTGCAGAGGGATCCCTTTTGGCAGGGAAAAATTTGAGTTTCAACAACAATTGACAAAGTAGAATATTGCATCTTCTTTTGACAAGCTCAGAAAACATAGGCCTGGGCATATTCTAAGCTTTAGAGGACTTAAAGCTTTGAACGATATATATAGGTGTGAATCTCTTAATCTAAAAATAAGTCTCAAAGTTGGCAGCAAAGATGAAAGAGAAAGCATAGAGGACATTCAAAATGAAGTGCAGTGTTTCTTTGCAGTCAATCTACATTGCAGAACCCAGTGGAGAGGCAACAACAGATTATGCCTCCTTTCTAGAAGGGGCTTCTGTTTGCAGCAGGCACTAGAGGGTACGAGAGATGGTCCCCATCACTATTTATATGTAACCTGCACAGCAGCGATACTTGCAAGGTTTGACCATAGGTGCAATATTAAACTGCAGCCATTAGAAAATTGATTTGATCTTCTACAGCCAGTTTAACTAAATGAGGTCCTACTACATGTCCTTTGTGGGGGAGGGAAGATCAGAGGAACTGTCAAGCACGTCTCTCTTTGTCCGGTTGGCAACATGTATAAGCTTATGGTAGTTTTTCAAATCAAAATTAAGATTTATGATACTCATTCAGAAAAAAAAGGCAGACATGCCTTTGAATGAATGGCTTTGGGCACAACTTACATTCAAGGACTTGATGTGTTTATGGGATTCAGCAATTCATGCCAAGTATGCCACTTTGCTACATTTCCAATAATGCATTCCTAGTAATGCAAAAAGGATACACAATCCACCAATAATAAAATACTCATGCCAAAAAAAAAAATTTGATAGATACCAATAATAAAATACTCATGCAACAAATTGCAGCTAGAAGCATCCTCCAATAATTTAGAACAATTAAAAAATAAATAAAATTAAGAGTTGGCAAAGTAGATAAACATATGAACGTAATCCAAAGCAAAAAGAGAGATAGAGGTTATCTACTACTACTAACAGGATCATTTTTGAAGAAAACTAGGGAAGTGCGTGTGAGGATAAACCACCGCTTCTTCCAAGATTTCCAGCCTATTCCTGCAGAAGTTCAATAAAGCATAGCATAAGCAATACCAAACAACTTTTACGTAAAAGTAAAAAAACGAGCATAATACAGTTATTTGTAAAAAGAACTTCATACAACGGGAAAACTCCAACTGCAACAATGAAGAAACCTTGCATGAACTATTTTATAAGAAGATGGAGCCAATGGGTGAAACAATGTGATTGTTTAGGACTAATTTGTAGTCCAAAACAACCCCAACACTAATTGAAAGATTAAACATTGATGGGAGACAATAAATGAATAAATTCACCATTTCTTAAAAACTTAAACTTTTAGGAGAATAATTTATCATGGTATCAAAGTAGGTGGTCCTAAAATTGAACCTTGTCTTCTCTCTAACTCCCATTTAAGAACTTAAAAATCTCAAGTGTTGGGCCACTTATTATGGGGGAGTATGGGCCCACACGAGGGAGTGTTAAAATATTAATTATGATTAAATTCTCCATTTCCTAACAACTTAATTTTTTTGGAAAATTGGTAAGCTATCACCGAGCAAAAGTAGCTTGTTTACTAATTACGATCTCATAAAAATCGGGGAGGCCATTTCTAAGAGGTTCATCACCACACTACACATCATCTAAAACTCAATACAATTTCGATCCCTTGAATAAGATTTTTTTTTTTTGATAAGTAACTTAAAAGTATATTGAAAAAAACACAGCCCCGTACATAGGAAATGTACTAAAAAGGCAAAGACATCAAAAAATCAAAGTACAATGCTCAAGCAACCCAGAAAGGGAAATACAAGAAAGAGAAGGTAAAACCAAACACCATTCGAGAAGAGTAGAAAAGAAAAAAGACTTAAACTCAAGAATGGACCGTTCACGATCCTCAAAGCTTCTCGAATTCCATTCCCGCCAGATACACCACATCAAACAGTGTGGCACAATCCTCCAAACAACTATATTACGATGCCGCCTGAAATTGCAAGACCAGCAATCCAACAAATCCACTACCCTTTGCGGCATCACCCAACAAATACCAAACAAACAAAAGATCATACTCCATATCTCAGATGCAATAGGATAGTGAAGGAGGAGATGATCTACAGATTCCCCACACCCTTTGCACATATATCCCATCATCTTCTAATATACTTCCACAGAGTCACCCTCATCCTCTAATATACTTCCTCATAGTCACCTTGTAAGACCCCTAGCCTCAGTTGAACACCAATAACCTTCCCCTTCCCCATATTTAGCCCCCACAACCTTTTCTCCAAAGAGAATCCCTCTCAGTAGCATAATGCCAAAGCAGCTTCCCTTAAAGAGCTTGGTTAAAGATAACTAGCTCCAGGATCCCTAAACCTCCAAATTTGATAGGGAAGCAAACCACGTTCCACAAAACTACGTGGCATGACCGAAAGAACCTCAAATAGTGAACACACCATGTTCCACAACTCTTGAGCTATTGTGCAATGTAGGAGTAAATGGTCAGTGGTCTCCCTATTCCTCTTACACATGCAACACCAATCCACCACTGCCACCTTTCACCTCCCTAAATTATCAATGGTTAAAATTTTCCCCAAAGCCACTGTCCAAATAAAGAAACTAACCTTTATAGGCACTTTTGGTTTCCACAACGGTTTCCACGGAAACGAATCAAGGTTTGGGGGTTGTAAGGCCCTATAATAAGAACGAACATCAAAAACACCCCTAGGAGAGAGTTTCCAATACATTTTATCCACCCCACTCCTTCTCCAAGATCCAAAATATAAAAGGTCCATGAAGGATGCAAATGATTCTAACTCCCAATCTTGAACCAGTCTAGTAAATCTGATATTCTAACCTCTTCTTAAGATAGTAGATTCCAACCCATCAAAGATATTCGAATTTTTATTTTTTCCACACAATCCATGCAGCAACAAAGAAAATTAATTCCTTCATTAAAATTTCAACAGTTCTGTAATGTTTTTTAATATTCCTACTACTTTTTTCTACTAGCGAGTTACAAATGAACCCAATGAGTCTCGAATTCATGATCTTGTCCTCCACCTAGTTCTTATGAAGAGAAGAAATACAATTTGAGCTAGAGCTCATGAGCGATTCCAACTACTGAAAACAACAAATTTCTCAAAAGCTACCAAAAATATTTTAGGAAAAAAAAAATACTCTAATATACTTTTACCACATAATCATAAAAATACTTCCAATCCATGTGCTTCTTTTTCCCTATTACTTTTTTTATTTAATAATCCTTTATGAATACTTCTACTCCATTATCATACAAAAGCCATGTAATTAAAAGTATATGTGATAACAATCACAACAAATATATATGCTGGAGAACCTGAACAAATAAAATTAATAAAAGAAAAAGCAAAAAAAATATTTCTTTACCGACCTTTTGAAGATATGAAAAGAGGGCCACTCTTGAAAACCTGTCAAAACATCTGATGTGTTAGAAACCATGAACAATCACTGCCTACCTAGTGCTGAATGAAACTAAATTTAGCATTACAAAGGGGATGGAAAAAATTTTACATGCTTAGAGGACCTATTATGATTTAATTAGTTAACGAAGCATGCATTACCAAACCCATCAATAAAATCCAAATAATTAAAAGTTAAGCTAGAATGATTTAGGGAATTATTAAATTAACTGCCATTTGAAAAGCAAAGGAAAACCTTCATATAAAAGTTAGTTGTTTTTCAAAAGATATCCTACTACATAAGCCAAATAGTTTGGGGTTGGACAGGTTCAGTTAATGATGTTAAAAGCTTACAGAAAACAGTTTGAGAGCTTAATGAGATACCTGGTTTTTAAATGAATTAAGAATGGCCTACATGTTTGAGGCATTTAATACTCAGAGCTCAGTATAGTACCCATTGGGATATGGTGAACAAAAACAATAACCTAAGTAACTTTGAAATTCTAGCAAAGTGTGCAAAAACCCAAATAACTTTTTGAAATCCAACAATATCAAATTTGTATTCACTGGAGTCCCCTCTAAATCCTCATTACTTCTATTTTCTAAATTTCAACTGGAAAATTGTTTTCCCAAGTCACTGAAAAACGTAACAAGCAGCAAAACAACTTTGTGCTGAATAAACGATGAGGTCACACCTATGTATGTGCATGAACAGTGAACACAGACAGAGGCAAACACACATTCACACAACACAGACAGATGTTAGCAGTTCTCTTATGAAAAATTGTTTTTATTTTTTTATTTTTTTTTTTGTCCAAATGACAAATTAATTGAAAACCACAGATTTTGGACCCAACTTTTGTTCCCAATAAGGCTCATCACATCTTGATGCCTATTTTTAGTATGAAGCATAACAAATTTTCTCACATATTATTAGGAAGCTAATACCAATCCTAGCTAGTAAAGCCCCTTGGTGCCACACTAGAAACCTCAAACTCAACATTCATTCCTAAAAATTCTCCGCACCAACATTGTAAGACCCGCGAGTCATATCATCCACATCAGTCCCATAAAAATCAGTTAATAACAATACAATCCAATTAAAAATAAAATAAAATAACACTACAGAAATATTACATTAATAAACACAATATCAAAAATATATTATCAAATTTAGCAAGAAGAAAGTCATCGAACTTTCAAAATTTCCTAAAATTTTTCATTAACATGGATCCAATAAAACACTAAATCCACAACTTTAACTAAGCCTAACATCAACAATTTAATTTAACAAGGGCCCAGTTTGGACTTCAATCTTCAATTACTTTCTTTTCTTAGTTTCTCACAGCAAACGACCAATTTAAGTAAATACATTTCCTAAATAAAAACTAAACTTTTCCTTCCAATTCTAAAAAATTTCTCGGTAGCCAAACAGGAAAAAGGTCAAAATACCGTGTTAAGCCCAGGGCGGGGCCGCTCGAAAGCCGCTACAGGAGCCGACATTTTCGCCGCCGATTATCGCCGGAGCTACATTCTTCACTCAGCATTCGAAGCAATCGAACAACCCCATTGAATCAGATCGGCCGAGTGAGAGAATCGCCGCGATCTGAAGCGAAAGCGAGCGAGCGAGCAAGTAAGTTAAACTTTTTATTTTTCTAGGGTTTGCGATTTCGATACCTGATAAAGACTCACCAACAACCAAACTGAACAGGTACAAAACTTTCTCTCTTTACTTCAAATTTTTTTTTTTGTATATATATATAAAACAATATTATAAATTCTCTATATTTCACTGGTTTTGCTTTTCCCAGAAGGAAGAAGAGAAAGTAAAAAAAAAAAATGAAAAAATTTTGGGTATAGATTAGGTGGAGAAAGAAATGACAAAAGCAATAGTAGTTGAAATTTGGGGCTGATGAGGGGTTTTTGCTTTTCACCTACTCTGTGAAAATGGGTTATGCTGAGAGTGTTGTTGCCTGTAGGAGTAGTAGTAGTAGTAGTAGTAGTGTGTGTGAGAAGGAGAGAGAGGTTTTGGTCTTGTACAGTCCAAGTTCTAGTCCTACTGTGGTAATTCTCCAACCATGAAGTGCCACGTAGGCAATGTCACAAGTTTCAGAGCTCTTAAATTTTCTTGTTTGTTTTAGAGGGAATATTAGCACTTTGAAATGGAGGAGAGAATCTAGAGTTTTCTTTTCATGGGAATGTAAAAACAAAATCATTTTCAAAATCTTGTACTTATTTTAATTAAGACAAAAGGGCATTTCATTAATTTTCTATAAGAATTATATATTTTTTATTTTAGCTTTTTTTACATCTTTTTAAAATTTCATTTCTTCTTAATTTTTTCAAAATAATTATAATTTAACTTACTTTTAGTATAAAGTTTTTAGTAGGAAGTTAGATAAATTGTTCATAAATGAACACTTAGTTATGACTTCTTAAATGTATAGTGGAATTTAACTAAGAAACAAAAAAAAAAATTTAGAGAAACAACTAAGAAACTAATGTATAGTATTTAAGAGATTTCCTTTTTAAGGAATTAGGTGGCGTTTGGATATTGCGTTTCTTGTGTTGCGTTTTTTTTTTTTTTTGGTCCTGAACGCACGTCTGGTACTGTTCATTGTCCATAAATAGTGATTTTAGGCTTATGAATAGTGTCAAACGCGTGAACAGTAACTTTTTTATTGTTTTTAATTTTCAGTTTTCAGCAAAATAAACGGTATCCAAACGGACCCTTAATATTGTTGTAGTTGCTAAGTAAATGAAAAAGACAATGGGACTTTGCTAGGTTTTTTTATGTAATAGTAAAAAAGAGGAAGCTTTCTATATTATTCTTAGATCGGAAAAAAGGGGTTTTTGGGTTCTATTTTTTGGAGCTTTGGAGGGGTTGAAACTGTGGTTTTAATCAGAGTTGTTGCTATGATTTTGGGATTTAGTCTTACTCTAATTAAATACTAGATAGAACATGGTTAGATGAATCACATTATATTTGAAGTAATGTGGATACAAAATTAAAGTTTTGAGAGGAAGCATGCACATGAAACTTAAAAGCTAGCCAAAACAATAATAGTAAAAGAGCTAGAGAGTTAGGAGATATTTAAATGGTATAATTTATGGTACACCTAATCCCATTAAATGGACCCATGAACAGAAGGTGGAAAGGTATTGTATATTAAATTAAGGTGGCTAGGTTTAATAATTGAAGCAAACTGGTAGACATAAGAAACTATTTATTGGTCCGTTGGCCATAATACAGAATAAAGGACACAACCACACAGACACAGTTACAGTACAGTAGGGCACCTCATCAACTGTTAAAAGAAAATACTACTACCGAGTTATAAAAGTACCGCTGTCCAAACAGAACCGCAAAAACGACAAACGTTAACAAAAATTTTACCTTGGACTCAGGTTATGGCGACCACACACTCTCGATTATAACGCGTGTACACGCGACACAATCACGAGGGGAGCAGTAACAGCTCAGGGGAACCAAGGACCACATGTTAACAGAGTGAGTAGAGAGGACGTGAGGGAATATATGTGCTTGGTACATGTTTGTTTTATAATACTATATATGTAGTATTTGCTGGCTTATTAGACTGTAATTGTGGTGCATGTGTTATTGTTGATTGTGGTCACGTGACATAAGGTTAATAAATCTACATTAGAGACTTCCTTTTTCATTTAGCAAAAAAGAAAAAAGAAAATTGTAATCGTGACCATCACAAATCTAGTTTGGCGGAAAAAGTCCTCGTATTACTTGATATGATATTAGTTATAACTAGAATTGAGCGGTTTAAATAACGACGCTTAAGTGATTTACACGATATTACTTTTGTTGTTATTATCGTTATGTGGCGTGGGGTTAATGTTTCCATATACTCTTCATTTGGAAACAGAAAAAGACATTTAATGGATGTCTACTAGACTTTTGTCAACTTGGGTTGGAACGTGATTGAAATGTCCTTGACGCATTGTCTTTGAGCGTTGGGGGTGGTTCCAATAACCGGTTAGACTTTACGGCTGTCAATGCGTAATGGACGGTGCTGATGCCTCCACCATATTTTGTGTCACTTGCATTGCAAGCCTACAATTTAGATGGAGTTATCAATACTTTTGTTGTGGGTGCCCAGTTTTCTGCCGGTTTTAGCTTAATATAATACTACTAAGAGACAAAAAAGAAGTACTATACTTTTTTTATTTTTTTGATAATCTAGTACAATACTTCTTTGTTAAGCTAAATTTTGATAACATACATTTTTTTTTTTTTGAGAAACCAATAACATACATTTAAATAATATATATATATTATTTATTGCTGTACTCTTATTTTTTATCGAACTAACTAAAAGCTATACTTTTACCGGTAAATGTTATGTAGAGTTATTATATATGTTTTTCAATTAAATTCAAATATATGGTTATATTGTGCAATGCAACACCTATTGTGGGGTCAGAGAATTCGTGGCTTAGGCCCACTCTACATTAGGGCCCAAGGCCTAAGCCAAGGAGAGCTATTGTCGAGGACGTATAATGAAAGCCCAAAAAAGGCCCAAGGATATGGCCGAGGACGATCTTATGCTCAGCACCTCACAAAACGCCTGAAGAAAATGACAAACTTAGTACAGGGGCAGGACAAGGGAGAAAGCTGTCAACATCGTAGTACAGAATCCTGCATCTGACAGGGCCATACTCCAAACCATGCTATTTAACTTTTCCAACCATCCCCAACCACTCTAGGTATGGATTGACAGGACAGGTCTGCACCCCAGAAAGTAAAACTTATGCGTGGACACTAAAAGGGAGGGGAACACTAGTATAAAAAGGAAAGAGAGTAAAGAGGAAAGGGATCCCCCGGAGGGAGGGGAAAACCCTACAAAAGGGAGAAGGGGAAGGATACTATGCTCCTCGGACGCTATCCGAGGACTTAAATCTTACAATCCGCACTAATGGAAGGCTTAGCTAGTCAAGCCAAGTCCACCCATATATAAGCTTCCATAAAAACCACGACTAAACCGCTGACTTGTGACCAAGGTCCTGCCTTTCAAGCCCACTCTCTACAAATCATATTGTTAGGGCCCTTTACTTACGAGTTCAATGTCATTCTTGGGTCGTTAAATAATCGTGTCCCTACACCTATAGTGTTGTATTTTTTATAAATATTTTTTTTATAAGTCGATAGTTAATGGTGAGATATCTCTGTTTAAAACATTAAGGGGGTTCGTTTGGTTGGGAAAATAAAAAAGTGGGAGAATAGAAGATATTTTAATTTCCCTCATTTGTGTTTTGTTGAGAGGGAAAAAGTGAAGGGATAGAAAAAATAAGTTTGTATAAATTTACTTATACACCTTATTAAAAAATTATGCTCGTTTCTAAAAAAAAAAATGATGCTCAATTAAAACAAAAAAGTAGCAAACAACCAACCAAAAAAAAAAAAAAAGAAAAGGCAATCATCCAAATTCATTAAAAAATAAAATTTCTGCCTAGAATGGACCTTTTATTTTCTATCCTGCCTGTTTTACTCCTAACTAAACAGACTCTAAAAGTGTCAATTGAGTTACAAGCTTCAAAACATTATATTTTCCTGAAAATAATTAAACTCAATGTATTGTGTGTTTCAATATAATTTACTAAATTATTTTTATTTTCCTTAAATTTTGCATTGTTTTAATTTTGATCATCTTCATTTTGACATATTATATTTGGTTCTATTTTCATATCGACCCTTTCATCCAATTCCATTTTAATATTTAACAATTTTGCAACGTATGGCATATATGGGTGATGTGTCTTAATGGATGTGCATTCCCATTTTCAACTTTATCTTTTGATTCGCTTCTCAAAAAAAAAAAAAACTATCTTTTGATTTTATAGTTGAAAATGTGGGTGGTTGAAGCATAGGATTTAGTTAGAAAAAATTGTTATTGTGGATAAGGGGTTTGGTTGTGCGCATGGGTTGTGATTGGGTTGGGCACGTTGAAGTTTCAAATGTCACTTGAAGTCACCATGAAGTAGCTGAGCACAAGAGCCATTAAAGGCCGACATAGTGGCATAACCTAGCATTAGAAGTTTATAATTATTCCTTAAATTTTATTCCAAACAGATTCAAGCATATTATTGAATAAAATTACACGTTATCAAGTGTTTTACACCTCTATTGATACTTCTTTGTGTTTCTAATAAAAACATTTAGGGTTTAAATCCATTTCTATCTCATCCATCGAACTATAAAAAAATTAAAATAATATAAAACACAAAACAAAACTACGTGTTCACTATTGGTTATTTCTCTTGTCAAACAAATATGACCTTGTTAATGAGTTATGTGGGGCCCAATAATTTATGGGTCAGGCCCACTTGCTCACGGGGAGTCCAAAGGCCCAAACCGAAAAAGGTTATGGCCCGGAGATGCAGCCGAGGACAGTTTAGTCCTCGGCAGACCCAAAGCCCCATTGAGAAGAGGGGTAAAAAAGAGATATAGGAACAAATTTGTAAGGATATCTAAAATATTTTGGGAAAGTTATCTTTACTACCCTTCCCAGATAAGACTCTGCACCTAACAGAGCCGTATTCTTCAGCTTTATCAACCATCCCCAACAATTCTGGGATTGGACTGATGGGACAAATATCAGTCTTGTAAAGGTTGACCCTACACGTGAACGAAGGACAGCGAACGCGGGCTAGTATAAAAGGAAAAGTAAGTGAATCTGGAAGGGGGGCTCCCATCCGACCTCCAGGAAAAAAGACTCCATGGGGGAAAACGCCTTAACAACACATGCACATCACAGAAAAAAAAAACCCACCATTGGGTAACTGGGGTAAGACCTGAATGATCCTCGGATCAAGTCCGAAGAGTCCAACCCCATAGGATGCGACGCTGTAGGGCTTAAATGTTCAAACCCAACTCCTTTTTCTACAGGAATTCCTCTAAAATCAAGACCGGAATATCACACCGTGACCAAAGGCAAGCTTTTCAAGCCCACTCTCTACAAATCATATTGTGAGGGATCTTTCATGTGCGAGCCCAACATCATTATTGGGCCGCCAAAGAACCGTGTCCTTACAATTGGCGCCGTCTGTGGGAAGCTTGCGCGTTGGCGCAGGTGGCGGTGGAGTCAACTCTCTAGCAAGCAGAAATTCTTGGGGTTTCCTCCGTCTCCGGCGACATACAGTTGTTGCTCCGGCATAAACTTCTGCTAGGGGCTACGCCTTGCAGTGCCAAGGGCGCGGGCATCTCTAGGGGCTTCCGGCCTCAAGCCAACTTTCCCCGCCCTAGTATAGGGGCTTATGGTCGAAAAATGAACCAAGTAAAAAAGAAATCTCATAAGTTTTGGACAGAACCAAGGCCTTGCATGGTCCTCGAACTCAAGCCTATGGGGAAACCAAGTACAAAAAAGAAATCTCGTAAGTTTTGGACAGAACCAAGACCTTGCATGGTCCTTGGACTCAAGCCTATGGGGAAACCAAGTACAAAAAAGAAATCTATGGGGAAACCAAGTACAAAAAAGAAATCTCCTAAGTTTTGGACAGAACCAAGGCCTTGCATGGTCCTCGGACTCAAGCCTATGGGGAAACCAAGTACAAAAAAGAAATCTCATAAGTTTTGGACAGAACCAAGGCCTTGCGTGGTCCTCGGACTCAAGCCTATGGGGAAACCAAGTACAAAAAAGAAATCTCATAAGTTTTGGACAGAACCAAGGCCTTGCGTGGTCCTCGGACTTAAGCCTATGGGGAAACCAAGTACAAAAAAGAAATCTCATAAGTTTTGGACAGAACCAAGGCCTTGCGTGGTCCTCGGACTCAAGCCTATAGGGAAACCAAGTACAAAGAAGAAAAAATCATAAGTTTTGGACAGAACCAAGGCCTTGCATGGTCCTCGGACTCAAGCCTATGGGGAAACCAAGTACAAAGAAGAAAAAATCATAAGTTTTGGACAGAACCAAGGCCTTGCATGGTCCTCGAACTCAAGCCTATGGGGAAACCAAGTACTCCAAAAAGTTTTGGACAGAAACCAAGGCCTTGCATGGTCCTCGGACCCAAGCCTTTGGGGAAACCGACTACTTGTAAGGAAAAACTACATTACATGGACTTTGGGATTTATCCGAGGAAAACTCTCCACTAACAATTGGGTTAGTTCCTAAATTGCGAGGATTCTCAAGTCTGCTTTCGGATCTGCAGCACCAAAGGGATCGATGCGATATAGAGCAACATGTCACCTGAAAAACAATCTGAGTTCTCTACTGCTCAGTCAACCCCTCGGATGGATTATTTAGAGATTATCATTATCGGACGGTATTCTCGCACTTATCACAAAATATTCAATTGTTACCTCGGTTAGTTTCCTAAGTTTAACTTACTAGGAATTATCGTCGTAATGCCTGGTAGTGTTGGTAAATCAGAATTAGTTGAATTACGTTTCAAGGTTTCCCGCTCTAAGTATCATTGAAGAAACGTACACATGGAGCACACCCTTTCACAAAAATAGTGTTGCAAAAAGAATAGTATTCAAAACAAGTAAATAAATTTCCCTTTTTTACTGAAACAAAGAAATAGTACAGCGTACAATGAAAAGCTGGAATCAGCTTACGTCAAAGCTCACTACATAATTGAAAAGGAAAGATACAAGAGAATAAGATAAAGCCGAGGAGGTAGCACAGAGGAGGAGTTGGCTACTGCTTCAAGACCTGGTTCTTCCTCAATGCTTTTGCATACCCATAGCTCATGCAGCAAAAGAACTCGGCTTGGGGCCTGCACCGTCGAAGAAAGGGTGTAGAGAGAGCCCAGCTTCAGGCTAGCGTAGCTGAGGAAAAGGTGCATGAAACCCAACTTGAGCCTCACACCGCTGAAGGAAAGATGCAGGGAGCCGGAAGTTGAGGAGCCTCCACCAAAAATTTGCCTGCAACAAGGCAGAGGCGCTGATGGCGGAGAATCTTTCTTCTGACACACCAAAATTCTGGCATGAACAGAACCTGCTTCGGATTTTGATTAAAAGAGGGAGAAACACCCTTTCCCCTCTGTCGAAACGGAATATTCTCTTGAATTTATGCCTCCTTTGCCCGTACATCACTATTTTGAGTCTCAGGAGGACACGGCGCCTCTGTGGCGGAGAGAGTTCCTTTTCCCCAACCCTCGCCTCAAACATGATATACTAAGGGAGGAAACTGAAGGACTTGTGCATAGGTAAACCAACTTTCTCTCCTATTTATTTAAAAAGATAAGGTGGTGGCATTTAATTCACGCAGCGTCCCAAGGAATGCTACAGACAAAATGTCCCCGGCTCGATTTCCAACGCCATCTGCAACCATGAGATTAAAGGAGTCTCATGAAGGCACACCTCGAACACTGGGACGCCAAAAAGTACCGCGTGACCAAAGACTACAGAAATACCTCTTAATCTGTGGGCCTAGTAAATTCGCGACCCAGGCCCGTTCTGCATGGGAGCCCAGGGACCACGACCCACGCCGAGGGATAGCCGTTGCCGAGGACAACCTCCTGCTCGGCACCTTGTGAAATACCTGAGGAAAGGGAGAAACTTAACTATGGTCCTCGGACTCAAGCCTATACCAAAAAAAAAAAAAAAAGTTTTGGACAAAACCAAGGCCTTGCATGGTCCTCGGACTCAAGCCTATAGGGAAACCAAGTACTCAATAAAGTTTTGGACAGAACCAAGGCCTCGCATGGTCCTCGGACTCAAGCCTATGGGGAAACCAAGTACTCCAAAAAAAAAAGAGGAAGAAGTTTTGGACATAATCAAGGCCTTGCATGGTCCTCGGACTCAAGCCTACGGGGAAACCAACTACCCGGATGGGAAAGTCCTCGGCTCAAAAACTGTAAAATGTTAAGGCCAATAAGAGTGCTAGGATGAGGGCGAGACGCTCCACTATTCGGTAGCCTAAGGGGGCTGTTCATTTTTGCGGGTGATATGTCTTCGAATGATTACTTCCTACATCGCATAAAGCATCCAGTTCTAATCTCGGCATTGTTTCGGGCAAATATCGTTATTCACAGGTGCGCATTGCTATGACAAACAATTTTATTAAAGTTATGGTGACATCTTTTTATTAGCAAGTATTTTGGCCTTAGTCGTCATTGATTCAAATGCTACATTATTGTGCCGAGCAGCGCTCGCAAATTTATAAAAACATAGAGACAGAACATGCGAAATAAAATAACAACAATTTTTATTAATATGAAAAATTATTACAACGTACAAAGAGGGGCTTAAACAAGCCTACACAAAAGGTGAACTGCCGAAGCAACGATAACATCCGCAGTACAGATAAGTAAACAGTCAGGTGTCTTTTAAACTCGTCCTCAAAGTCTCTCCGATCTCTGCCTCAGTATTGCTCATGTTAAGATAAGAACCTTCTTTGGAAAAAGATGAAGGAGAAGGAAGAAGAAGGTGAAGGAGATGAATGAAGAAGATGGAGGACATGAGTAAAGAAGGAGGAGAAGAAGAGAGAAGAGATGGAAAGAAAGAAAAAAGAGTAAAAGAGGGAGAAGTGAAAGCACCAGAATGGAACTGGTGCTGGGAAGACTAAGAAAGGGAGGCGGAGGGGGGCACCAGTGAACGAAGAGAGGAAGAAGCAGAGGCACGTAGTCCCTGCCTCGTTCCTGACTCCTAACACACTGGAGCCATATTAGGTATGCTCGTAAGAGAGCGGTTGGTTATGATGATGGGAGTTCTCGACTCAGTCACGCCGAAAGTTTGACGTGATGAGCCCCTGCTTCGGATTTTGGTTGAAAGGAAGGCGAGACAAGTCTCGAGTCTCCGCCATCCTTGCCCTGACCGAGCCATTTCGAGCTTCGTTAAGACATGATGTTTCTGGGAGGGGAATGGTCTTTTCATTACTTACTACTTTGGTGAGTGTATTTCAGGTTAAGGTATAACCGGAGATTAAAAGTAAACTCCGGAAGAAATCTAAGGGATTCATCTGTGGGAGAAACAACTCTTGTTTCTCCTCTTTATATAGGGGACGAAGGGGAGAGTACTTAATGCGTTCAGATCCCCAAGGAAATCTGCAAACAAAAATACACCCGTTTCGTTCCCCCACGCCATCGATAACCGTTAAATCTGGGAGGTCTCGTAAAGGGAAGATATTAAAGACGCGCTTCGGATAACCAAACGGCATAGGCGCATCATGAAGAAATTAAGAGCAGCATCTTGTAGACCGGTACACTTCCTGGGCAGGTGAAGAGTCACCAGCGTCAGTCAAAGGCTGAATTAAGCGAGTTACAATAAAGGTTCGGTATTACCAAAACCCCCCACTCCAACCAGGATGTTGGACAGCAGGGTTTTGAGGGGCTATTGTGGGGCCCAATAATTTATGGGCCAGGCCTACTTGCTCACGGGGAGTCCAAAGGCCCAAACCGAAAAAGGTTATGGCCCGGAGATGCAGCCGAGGACAGTTTAGTCCTCGGCAAACCCAAAGCCCCATTGAGAAGAGGGGTAAAAAAGAGATATAGGAACAAATTTGTAAGGATATCTAAAATATCTTGGGAAAGTTATCTTTACTACCCTTCCCAGATAAGACTCTGCACCTAACAGAGCCGTATTCTTCAGTTTTATCAACCATCCCCAACAATTCTGGGATTGGACTGATGGGACAAATATCAGTCTTGTAAAAGTTGACCCTACACGTGGACGAAGGACAGCGAACGCGGGCTAGTATAAAAGGAAAAGTAAGTGAATCTAGAAGGGGGGCTCCCATCCGACCTCCAGGAAAAAAGACTCCATGGGGGAAAACGGCTTATCAACACATGCACATCACAGAAAAAAAAAAACCCACCATTGGGTAACCGGGGTAAGACCTGAATGATCCTCGGATCAAGTCCGAGGAGTCCAACCCCATAGGATGCGACGCTGTAGGGCTTAAATGTTCAAACCCAACTCCCTTTTCTACAGGAATTCCTCTAAAATCAAGACCAGAATATCGCCCCGTGACCAAAGGCAAGTTTTTCAAGCCCACTCTCTACAAATCATATTGTGAGGGATCTTTCATGTGCGAGCCCAACATCATTATTGGGCCGCCAAAGAACCGTGTCCTTACAAGTTATTTGATTAAGCTATTATTTTCCTATATATAATAAACATCACTACTAACTTTTTTTAACCTGTGAAGTTTCCCGTCCCCCTTATCCACACTTGTCACTGTAGCTTTCCTCTTTCCTACATTATAGTTTTGTGTGATCTTCATCTCATCTTCTTCGGGTGGTCCTCACCTAAAGGTCTTCCTTGGGCTATCCAGCTCCTCGCCATGAAGCTCTTCTTCTAAGGTATCTAGGCTCACTTGGATCAAGTTGACTATCCTTGCATACTCTTCGGACTTGGCCCAACTAGGCTTGTATCCTTGGATTCCCCCCACATATATTACTGAAGCGAATTATATAGAATTATATTCAATTGTGAGCTTATGAAAATTAGATTTACCAACCTTATATTGTTAAGAGATATACAATCTTGATTAAAATGTAGACTATATATATTATCCTCCCTTTCTCTCTCTCTCTCTCTATATATATATATATATATATATATGTGGGGCCCAATGGTTGGTTGCCTTGGCCCATTTATTCATGGGGGCCTAAGGCCCAAGCCGAGAAGAGTTATAGCCCAAGATTGGTAATACAAGTACAAAATAGCCTTGAGACACAGCCGAGGACGATTCAGTCCTCGGCATGTCCGAGATCTCACAGGAAGGAAGGGCAAAAATGGTATAGAAAACAGTTTGGGAAAAAATTTAAAAATATCTGTGTCCATAGAAAAGGGTATGCTGGAAAGTATAACGACCAGGGAAAGCTGTCCTTACTGTCATTCAATACTCTGCACCTGACAGAGCCATACTTTCCAACTTTTACAACCACCCCCAACCACTCTAGGTATGGGCTGATGGGACAAGTATCAGTCTTGGAATGCCGATCCTACACGTGGACGAAGGATAAGGAACGTAGGCTAGTATAAAAGAAAAAGTAAGCAGACCAGAGAGGAGGGGGGGGAAATGGCCAAAAACCAGAGCCTCCCAGCCCGCCTCCAGGAGAAAGACTCCTAGGGCAAAGACGACTTAACCATGCATGGATATCACGAAAAACCCACCGTTTGGCATCTAAGGCCTAGCCTTTCAAACCCACGCTCTACAAATGATATTGTTTGGGCCTTTTACGTACGAACCCAACACTGTTACGGGTCGTTACAAATCGTGTTCTTACAATATATATATAAAGATCATACAAGTTTATTTACTAAAACAACATTATGTTTGAATTGGACTTGTTTAATAGTTGAGTATAAACTTTGATTTGAACTTGATTTGTTTGTTAAACAAAAATATATAAACAAGTTTTTAGTTTTTGCTTTTCAACTTGTTCATATATAACTCAATTCATTTTATAACCTCAGGGGTATAAAACAAAACTACTTTGATTAACTTCCACAAATTCTTAAAATTATGGACCAACATTGTTGAGAAATGCCCCCACCCTCAAAGATAAACAACCATAAGGACATGTATGATCCAAGCAAAACCAAAACACATAAAATGCAAAAATTCAAAAGGAGATGATAGATTGATGGTCAACTTGGAAGAGAAGTTGAGAGCCTTTAAAATGGTATTTCTTGCCAAAAACCTTGCAATTCAAGTAACACATCTTAATGATTTCATTATAGATATTAGGGTTCAAATCCTCCCCCCATTGTATTTATCAATTAAAAAAAAAAAAAGCATTTCCTCCTCTCTTTTTTTTTTTTTTTTTTTTTTTTTTTTTTTTGGATGTATTCTTCAATTTTTGTAGTCAAGTTTGCTTTTTTTTTTTTTTTTTATTATATAGATTTAATATACTTAATTGGTTATTATGTGTGATTGGAAGAGTTTATATTCTTTGAGCAAAAAGTACAAGTTGTATCTGTGGGGGGCAATTCGATCAATAGGCCCATTAAGGTCAGGATTGTTGGGCCTGTGGCCCATCCGAGGATGCGTATCCGTCCGAAGAGGCCAAATCCAGTCATAAGGTAATTACCGAAGGGGGGGTAATCAATATCACGAGAGTGAGGTGCTGTATTCGACCGAAGACGCCATACTCCTCGGCACTATGCGTCTGAGGACGAACAGGGCGCGGCCTTGTGGCAGCCGGGCCTCAAAATCATGTCACCAATACAGATAGGATCACAGACCAAGGGTAAAAGGGAAAAGATAAACAAAATATCTGTAACCACAGCTGCCTCCGCATTAATGACTTCTCAACCAACTCTCTGGCCGCATTAATGTGGAGGTGATACTTGAACAGTAAAGAGGCAGTCTTACAGCTGCCCATAGGAAGTTCTAGGAGGTGTTGGATGGGACAGAAAGAAATCCTCCGAACCCAACCTACACGTGTGTGGTAAGGATGGAAGGCAAATGGTGGTATATAAACTGAAAGAAGAACATGCAAGAGGGGAATGGAAACACAAAAAGAAAAGAGAGAAAAGTACAAAAAAAAAGGAGGAGAGCAAAAGGAGAGAAAAAGAATTGTATTGATCATCAAAGAAAACGATCGTTGTACCAACTTTAGACCTTTAATATACGTGAGAGTGAATCTTTTGAAGAGACCACAGTTAACCTAATTCTTTACACCTACGCTCTACAAATCATATTGTCTGGGCCTTTTTACGTGCGAACCCAACACTGTTACGGTTCGTTGCAAATCACATCCTTACAATTGGCGCCGTTTGTGGGGAGAGCTTGTGTTAGCTTATAGAACTTCGGGTACAACGTTTCCGATGGAAGGAGTGGAACCACCTCACCCTGCAGCGGGACCGCATCAGGATGATGTTAACCTGCATCAGGCGGAGTCAAGGGGCTCTCAGCATGGTGGTCCTCGAAGGAGTCCCGAACGAAGAGAAGTCTGGGAGGGGAGTGTACGTACAACTCATACCACCAAGAGCCACTCACGGGGGAAGAGTCACGTCTCCCACGCGAAGCATGATGGGAATCTGCAACGTGAGATTGCAGACTTGAAGAGAGAGTTGCACCATGCACGGCGGGAACGTTCCCCACCTTGCTCCGAACCATCGTCTGGGGAGTCGGATGGAACTAGTTATAGGCAGAGGTCGAGAACTCCACAAAGCGAGACTTTCTCCTATGAAGAGGAGCATCGCCATCGACGTAGGCGTAGAAGTCCAACTAGTAGGGGCTTGGGAAACGATGCCATGAACAAAGCCCTGAGTCAAATTTTCAAGTCACCCTTTATGAGAAGCATAGACGATACTACCCATCTTCGGCGGTTCCATCAACCTACTTTCTCTCTGTATGATGGTCATTCAGATCCGATGGAACATGTAAGCTATTACAGCCAGAAGATGGCTATTCACTCCAGGGATGATGCTTTGATGTGCAAGATTTTTCCATCGAGTTTGGGTCCAACGGCGATGAGGTGGTTCAATGGCTTAAGGGCCAATTTTGTTGGATCTTTCAAAACATTGACTCGGGCTTTTGGTGCTCGCTTTATTACATGCAACCGGACTCCTCGGCCTTTAGGATCCTTGTTGACTTTGTCTATGCGAGAGGGCGAGACTCTCAAGAGTTACTCGGATAGGTACTGGGAAATGTTTAACGAAATAGAGGGAAAGAATGATCCCATGGCTATAACCACTTTCAAAGCTGGTCTCCCAGCTGATCACGATTTGAGGAAATCCTTGACGGGTAAACCTGTCACTAGTGTGCGCCAGCTGATGGACAGAATAGATAAGTACAGAAGGGTAGAGGAAGATCAACTTCAGGGGAAAGGAAAGGCCAAGATGATCCCTCAGGAGAGGAGGGATTTCAGATTGGATCGTTATAATAACAGCCGACCAAGGAGGGATTTTGTTGGGCAGTCGGGCTCAGTGGACGCTCAGGTTGTTAATGCAGTATTTCGGGAGCCTGTTTAGCAGGTTTTGGAGAAGATAAAGAACGAGCCATTCTTCAAATGGCCGAAAAAGATGGCGGGAAAGCCTAGAAAACGCAACCCGAGTTTGTATTGCCATTACCATCAGGATCATGGGCACACGACAGACAACTGCAGGAATTTATGGGACCACTTGGAACAGTTGGTCCATAAAGGGAGGTTAAAGCATCTCTTGCATCACTCCAGCGGAAGGGCGAGCCAAGCAGGTTCCGAGGTGCGTGGGGACGTTTCATCAAGGCTCCCCCTGGGTACGATTAACGTTATCTTTGCGGCCCCGGGAAGGAATGGATCTTACCCCTCCAGAGTGTTATCGGTGTCCCGATCCCCGGCCGAGGACCATTCTCAAGCAGTGAAGAGAGCCAAGAGGCGTGTCCCCTTGATTTTAGGTTTTTCAGATGAGGATCTGGTTGGGACCATACAATCCCATGAGGATGCTTTGGTGGTGGCATTGAGGATTAGCGGGTACGATGTCCGAAGAGTGATGGTTGATCAGGGAAGTGCTGTGGATGTGATGTATCTAGATTTGTACAAAGGGCTGGGTTTGAAACCAGAGGACTTAACAACCTATAATTCCCCTCTAGTAAGTTTTGAGGGAAGGTTGGTCACTCCCATGGGGCTAATCAGGCTACCCGTACAGTCAGGCACGGATGTGGTGGAGGTGGACTTTATTGTCGTAGATGTTTTTTCTCCGTACACGGCTATTGTGGGCAGACCTTGGCTTCACACTCTTAAAGCGGTTTCGTCCACTCTACATCAGAAGGTGAAGTACCCATCCGGAGACCAAGTGCTGGAGATAGTAGGGAGTCAGGCGGCTGCTCGGCAATGCCTAATAGCGGCTATACAGCATCGGCCAGAAGCAGAAACCTCGGCTACGGCCGACAATGAGTTATAGCAATTAAAGTCCCCAGTATCAGGCTTAAACGTGCCAGCCAATGGGGTAGAGTGTAAAGATCTGGAAAAGGTAGTTGTTGCTGATGATCCAGAAAGATTCTTCCGGGTTGGGGCCAAGTTGTCTTTGTAAGAGAAAGCGAATTTGCTGGAATTCCTCCGAACCAATGTGGACGTTTTTGCATGGGACCCGTACAAAGCCCCAGGGGTGGACCCGAATTTCATTTGTCACCGACTCAACGTGAACCTTGCCGTTGTCCCTAGGAGGCAACCTCCTCAGCAACCATCGAAGGAACATGCCGAGGCAGTTAGAAGCGAAGTTGCCAAGCTCAAACAGGCTGGGGCTATCAAGGAAATTTTTTACTCTTAATGGTTGGCCAATACGATGGTAGTAAAAAAGAAGACTAGAAAATGGCGGGTGTGCGTGGACTGCACGAATCTTAATAAGGCCTGCCCCAATGATCCATTTCCTATGCCAAAGATCGACTAGTTGGTGGATGCGACCGTGGGTCACCCTAGGATGAGTTTCTTGGATGCCTTCCAAGGGTATCACCAAATACCGCTGGCTGCCGACGATCAAGAAAAGACTGCTTTCGTGATCCCGATTAAGAACTACCATTACAAGGTGATGCCCTTCGGTTTGAAAAACGTTGGATCTACCTACCAACGCATGATGAAGAAAATGTTTGAGCCACAAATGGGCATAAATATTGAAGTTTATATCGATGATATGGTTGTAAAAATTAAAGTAGTGTCCGAACATGTGGAGGACCTCACTAGTATCTTCGGGATACTGAGAAAACATAAGTTGCGCTTGAATGCTTCGAAGTGCTCCTTTGGAGTAGGTTCCGGGAAGTTCTTGGGGTACATGGTGACCTATAGAGGAATTGAGGTGAATCCAGACCAGATTAGGGCCATTAACAATTTGCAAGCACCTCGGAATCCAAAAGAAGTGCAGAAACTGACTGGGATGACTGCTGCGTTGAACCGGTTCATCTCCAGGTCAGCTGAGAGGTGTCGTCCTTTTTTCCGCCTGTTACACAAGTGGCAAGGATTCGAATGGACCGTGGAGTGTGCTGAAGCGTTCCAGCAGTTGAAAGATTGCTTGTCCAGGCTGCCTATCATGTCTAGCCCTGAGGTGGATGAGGTGTTGTATGCCTATTTGGCGATAGCCCCTCATGCAGTTAGTTTCGTCTTGATACGAGAAGACAATGACGTCCAAAGGCCAGTTTATTATGTAAGTAAATCCCTCCATGAAGCCGAGGTGAGATATCTGTCATTAGAAAAGGCCATACTGGCGGTGGTCCATGCAACACGTAAACTTCCGCACTATTTTCAAGCTCACACTATGGTTATTTTGACCCAACTGCCTCTTAAGTCCATACTCAGAAGTGCTGACTACACCGGAAGGATTGCCAAGTGGGGCACGATTCTGGGTGCTTTTGACATCAAATACATGCCCCGCATCTCTGTAAAAGGCCAAGTCCTTACCGATTTGGTGGCTGAATTCGCTGAGTGCCCCAAGGAAGTTAGTAGGAATCAAGATCACATGGATGAAAAATCGGTTGGCCTAATATTCGCACAAGGAGAGTCTTTATGGAAAGTGTACGTGGATGGGGCCGCAAACCAACGGGAAGCAGGATTGGGATTGGTGTTGATATCCCCCGAAGAGATCATTATCGAGAAGTCGTTAAGACTAGGGTTCTCGGCTACTAACAATGAATCGGAATAAGAAGCTTTGATAATGGGGATGAGCATGGTCCATAAAATGGGTGGAAAGGCAGTGCAATTATTCTCAGACTCGAGGTTGGTAGTCGGCCAGGCGACCGGAGAGTTGGAGGCCCGAGACCCGAGGATGCAAGGGTATCTGGACCGCGTTAGGCGTATGCGAACAGAGTTCGAGTCTTTCGACGTATTACATATTCCCCAAGGTGAAAATACCCACGCTGATTCCTTGGCAACCCTTGCCACCTTCTCAGTACGAAATTTCCCTAGGGTGATTATCGTCGAAGACTTGTGTACTCCCTCCTCACCAGAAAAGGAGGTTTGCCAAATCCATCAAGCTAGTTTGTCGCCAAGCTGGATGGAACCCATATTAAAATTTCTTGAAAGTGACATATTGCCCGAAGATAAGGTGGAAGCTGAGAAAATACGAAAGAGAGCTCCTTGGTACTGGTTATCTGAGGATAAAAAGTTGTATAGACGGTCATTCTCTGGGCCATACTTGCTCTGTGTGCCTCCTGAGACAGCAGAGTCAATCCTGGAAGAATTACATGAGGGCATTTGTGGAAGCCATACAGGAGGAAGGTCTCTATCATGCCGAGCCCTCACGCAAGGTTATTGATGGCCGAACATGCGGAGGGAAGCGCAGGAGTACGTTAAGAAATGCGATCAGTGTTAGAGATATGCTCCGAATATCCACCAACCGGGGGGAGTTCTTAACCCTCTCTCTAGCCCTTGGCCTTTTGCGCAATGGGGGCTGAACATTGTCGGTCATTTTCCTAAAGTCATAGGAAACAAGAAGTACCTGCTGGTCGGTACAGACTACTTCACTAAATGGGTTGAAGCTGAGCCCTTGGCGAATATCAGGGACATAGATGTGAAGAAGTTTGTCTGAAGGAACATTGTTACACGATTTGGAATTCCCCGAACTCTTATCTCAGATAACGGACTCCAATTCGATAGCAATGCCTTTAGGGAATATTGTTCAGAGCTGGGAATAAGAAACAGATATTCCACTCCAGCTTATCCACAAGGCAATGGGCAGGCTGAAGCTGTTAACAAAGTGATAGTTAATGGGCTTAAGAAGAGAATGGATGACGCGAAAGGAAAATGGGTGGAAGAATTGCCACATGTGCTTTGGACGTACCGGACAACATCCTGACGTTCGACGGGGGAAACTCCCTTCTCCATGACCTATGGGGTCGAGGCCGTCATCCCCCTGGAAACTGGGTTCCCAACGTTAAGGACCAGTACGTTCTCTTCGGGTAATAATGATGCGATGTTGGAGAAAAGTTTAGACCTGATTGAAGAACGAAGGGAGAGTGCGATGGTTCGACTAGCTTACTACCAGCATAAACTTAAGCAGGGCTATGATAGTAATGTGAGGATGAGGCCGTTAGTCATAGGAGATCTGGTGCTGAGGAAAGTCCTAGGGGCCACTAAGAATCCAAATTGGGGAAAACTGGGACTTAATTGGGAGGGGTCATATCGGATCACTTCTATAGCAGGAATAGGAGTCTACTAGCTAGAGGACCCAGATAAAAAACCTGTACTCCATCCTTGGAATGTAAATAATCTCAAGAGGTATTATTATTAATAAAAGTGTTTCAATTCAAATATTTTCTTTTAACTTACGTCAAATCATACATCCTGTACTCCTGCATCCTATAATTTATATTGAAATGTTAAACAGAAACTAAGCTGTGCCAGGTCCTCGGATCGCAAATTTAGTAGAAATTAACATCCTATGATTTATATTGAATTGTTAAACAGAAATTAAGTTATGCCAGGTCCTCGAATCGCAAATTTAGTGGAAATTAACATCCTATGATTTATATTGAATTGTTAAACAGAAATTAAGTTATGCCAGGTCCTCGAATCGCAAATTTAGTGGAAATTAACATCCTATGATTTATATTGAATTGTTAAACAGAAACTAAGTTATGCCAGGTCCTCGGATCGTAAACTTAGTGGAAATTAACATCCTATAATTTATATTGAAATGTTAAACAGAAACTAAGCTGTGCCAGGTCCTCGGATCGAAAATTTAGTGGAAATTAACATCCTATGATTTATATTGAATTGTTAAACAAAAATTAAGTTATACCAGGTCCTCGGATCGCAAACTTAGTGGAAATTAACATCTTATAATTTATATTGAAATGTTAAACAGAAACTAAACTGTGCCAGGTCCTCGGATCGCAAACTTAGTGGAAATTAACATCCTATAATTTATATTGAAATGTTAAACAGAAACTAAGTTGTGCCAGATCCTCGGATCACAAACTTAGTGGAAATTAACATCCTATGATTTATATTGAATTGTTAAACAGAAACTAAGTTATGCCAGGTCCTCAGATTGCAAACTTAGTGGAAATTAACATCCTATGATTTATATTGAATTGTTAAAAAGAAATTAAGTTATGCCAGGTCCTCGGACCGCAAATTTGGTAAAAATTAACCTTTTATGTTGTGTATTGAATTATTGAATGGTAACAGAGTTGTGATAAATCTTCTAATCATAAACTTGACGGGAAATAATGCCCTATAACATTCATTGAGGAGTCAGAGAGAGAGCTTTGGACGCAAGTTGGCGTACAATGAAGAAGGTGGTTGAAATGAACCCATACAAAATTACAACGACAAAGTGACTGAGTGCAAAGATAACATGGAGCCGCAAGAGCGATAAGAAAATGAGCAAGGAAATCCTCTACTAAGTGTCCATTTAAAGTTACAAAACAAGTTCTACTTTTTTAATTTCAACTGGATCTGTGGAATCTGGCTGGCTGGTAGGTCTGCCTCAAAAGTTGCGATTCCATCTTTGGCTTTGGTAATGCCCCCAGTTGGTAGAACTGTGGAGTCCAATTCCTGTTGAAAACCCAGGGATGTCGTCTCTGCCTCCGAAGCGGTGGTGATCTTGTCTGGGGAAGCTCCTGGAGGGGCCAGTCCCTCTTTAGTTGGTCCCGGTTGGCCGCGAGGAGGAGAATTGCGAGGCAAAAATTCCTCGTTGAGGTTAATAATTGGAGAAGGAGCATCAGCCTGACAGGGTTGAAGAATTGAGGGGCGTATTGCCTCGGGATAGAATACGTTCTCCGGCCTACGTAGCTTAGATGAGGCTTCAACCCCAGCACGGTTAAGAGCCTCGCTCCAAGTTCTTGCGTAGTAGATGTGGCATACCTCCAGAATCTCGGCTTTCAAAGCCTTCTCAGTTTCAACTATACCAACTTCGTAGCCTTTCTGCTCGGCTTCGTTCATTGTCTGTTCGGCGTTGATTCTCGCTTTCTCGGCTTGCTCTTTGAACTTTTTAGCTCGCTCCCTTAGCTTCTGAGTTTCCTCTAGGTGCTTCTTAAGAGCAAGAGCTTGCTCCTGAGTCTTCTTCAGCTCGGCATTCGCCTCGCGCAGAAGCCTTGCTTGTTCCTCGGCTTGCTTCTAGTAGCCTTCTGATGCCGACTTAGCGCTCTTGCGAGCTTCTTCTTCGACCTGTAGTTTTTTCCTTGCGTCGGCCAAGTCCTATTCAGATTTGGACAAAGTCTGTATAGCCATTGCCCGTCTTTTCCTTTCGCCATCTAGCTGATCGGAGCAAGCATTGAGCATCTCATCTAGCTTGAAAGTATTTTAGATGATCTGTAAAAAAAAAAAGGGGGGGTTAACACTATAGTCAATGAAAAGTGCCTATTAGTGAGTAACAGTCATAGAATGAAAAGGATAAAAGATAGTTTCTTACCATTCCCAAATATCGTTTGTTGTCGAGGATAAGTTCATTCTTCCTCATATTCTTTATCTCGGCCATATCTTTCGGAAGCAATAAGGCTTCCTCTATGGCCGAGGCAACGTGACACCCAATGCCGCCGTTAAAGTCCCTTATAGAGGCATCATCTCGCAGGGGCTCCCCACCGTGCATAGGTACTGGCAACCATGCTTGTGGCTCAGGATGTGGGGAATCAGATTTCTCTTGGCCCCGCGGGGCTTGGTGCTTAGTTTTCTGCTGCTTTGTAGCTCGTTGGACATCCTCCTCTCGAGTGGAACGAGACTTACTCGTATCCGCCACCTCTTTGCCCTTCTGTTCTCTGCGCTTTTTCTGCTCAGCAGCGTTGGGAAGCGCTGGTTGTGGGGATGACCGAGAAGGGTGGCGAGGAGCAGGAGGAAGAGACCTAGCTGGAAGAGATGAAGCCTGGGATGGTATTGTTTTTGTAGGTACATTCTTTCCCGGCTGACCTTCCATCAGCTCCAACAAGCTTTTCTGGGGTTTTCTTTGTATCCCCATCTCGTCGGGGTCTTCCTCGGGGCTTGTGGGTTGATCAAAAACCCCGAAATCGTCCGAGGACTCAGATACTGTTACAACGGTTTCCTTGCCTCTTTCCTTTTTCCTTCCCCTTTTTATTCCCTTTTTCCTGAGGGAAGGTGAGGGTGAAGAAGTTCCCGCCGAGACGCTGGCTACGAAAAGAGGCTTTGTGCGAGGTGTGTGCTGGGGAAGCGGAATACCCTCTGGAACAATGAACCCTTCGTAGACAACACTGATACGGTGAAGCCGAGGATCGCGTGCCCTAATCACACACTTCGGCGCCTGAAAAGCAAAAGAAATAGGGGTATAGCCGAGAATTAAGTGTGCTGCCCGAAGCTGACCGTCAGCCTCATTCATGTATATTTCAGCCTTCAATAACCTATCTAGGCTCGCCTTATTGACCAACTTGAGATTGGGTTTCGTGTAGCGTCTATCTGCAAAACCGTTGATTCTAGAGTTAAAATTGTAAGAGTAAAAAATAATAAAAAAAGGAAAAAGCGAACAAAATGTGTTCACGAACTAAATAGTATAGATCTATGATTACGCGCCCACCTGGTGTTCCCTCCACTGTCGGGCAGGGCAAACCATCATGCCATTCCCCTGAGAGAATAAGGAAATCCTCCTTTAGGTTCTTATTTGAGGTAGGGAGGCACTGAATTAGCCTTACTTCAGGGTATCTCGATTTGAGATAGTATCCCTAGTCAGCTAAGCGATGGAGGTTGTACACCCAATTCACGTCATGATGGGTTAGCTTTAGGTCCATTCTCTTATTCAGAGCATCTATGCTTCTCAAGACCCTAAACATATTTGGAGCACACTGGGTGGGGGATAGCCTAAAGAAGTTGAGGTAACTCCTAGTAATACTACCCATGGGGATAGTCATCCCGCCCTCTATAAAGGCGATCATGGGGATAACTACTTCCCCAGTTTGCCTAGCATCAACCCACTCCCCTTGGGCGGCATACCTCATCCCCACCGTTGGGGGGATTTTATACTTAGAGCGAAAGTTTCTAATACCTTCCTCAGACTCAACGAGACATCGAAATGGATTCTTTTGTTTCCCCATTTTTCTAAAAAACTTAGTAGAAAGGACTATTGGGTTTGAAACGAAAGTGGTAAAAACTTCAAAATGACTTATAGGTTCAAATGAAGGACCTCGGACAACGTACGATTATTTGTAGTCACCAGGAGAATAACGAAGGCTGGAGAAGGGCAATTTCAATGTATGAGCTCTGGAACCATCATCGAAAGTGAAGTACAGGTTTAATTAGGGAACGCCTTTATAGTCATGTGAGGTTTGTGAGCGGTGAAGTTCTCGCTCACAAAACAAGGGAAGCCTTTTGCCGTTGGATTTAGATCTCACCGTCGAACGTGAGAGACAGGGGCGTTGTCAAAATTTAATGCTGCCAAAATCGGGATGTTGAAGCGTCAAGGGCATGCCCCAAAACACGCATCGGTACAAGCTTGTGACGTCAAAATCCACCTTCTCTCCCGAGGAGTCGAAAAGTAGGATTTTTAGGGGCTATTGTGGGGGGCAATTCGATCAATAGACCCATTAAGGTCAGGATTGTTGGGCCTGTGGCCCATCCGAGAATGCGTATCCGTCCAAGGAGGCCAAATCCAGTCATAAGGTAATTACTGAAGGGGGGGTAATCAATATCACGAGAGTGAGGTGCTGTATTCGACCGAGGATGCCATACTCCTCGGCACTGTGCGTCTGAGGACGAACAGGGTGCGGCCTTGTGGCAGCCGGGCCTCAGAATCATGTCACCAATACAGATAGGATCACAGACCAAGGGTAAAAGGGAAAAGATAAACAAAATATCTGTAACCATAGCTGCCTCCGCATTAATGACTTCTCAACCAACTCTCTGGCAGCATTAATGTGGAGGTGATACCTGAACAGTAAAGAGGCAGCTGTAAGGAAGTTCTAGGAGGTGCTGGATGGGACAGAAAGAAATCCTCCGAACCCAACCTACACGTGTACGGTAAGGATGGAAGGCAAAGGGTGGTATATAAACTGAAAGAAGAACATGCAAGAGGGGAATGGAAACACAAAAAGAAAAGAGAGAAAAGCACAGGAAAAAAAAAAGGAGGAGAGCAAAAGGAGAGAAAAAGAATTGTATTGATCATCAAAGAAAACGATCGTTGTACCAACTTTAGACCTTTAATATACGTGAGAGTGAATCTTTTGAAGAGACCACAGTTAACCTAGTTCTTTACACCCACGCTCTACAAATCATATTGTCTGGGCCTTTTTACGTGCGAACCCAACATTGTTACAGTTCATTGCAAATCGCGTCCTTACAGTATCTATAAAATGTAAAAAAAAAAAAAAATCGTAATTAATTGAAAAATGTAGGAAAAAAATGGGTAAATTGCAAATTACACCCCTAAAGTTTGGGGTTGACTAGATTTTATACCCTAAAGTTTCAAAAACTTGATTTTACACCCTGAAGTTTGGTTCTATTACCAATTCACTCCCCACGGTTAATTTTTACTATTAAGTGATACATCATCATGCTGATATGTTCTATTTTTGCCAAATAAACATCAAAACTACGTAGTTTTAGCCTAGAGTTAAAATACTAACATCTAGCTTAATTGACACCGTGAAGACCTAACTCTAAAATCCAAAACACAACCCACAAATCCAATTCTTCAACTTGGTGAAACCCACGAACCTAGCTCCTCTGCTTTGCAACTCCTCTACGATGCATCATTATCAAAGCTTGATCAAGGCAAGTCAAAACATCGTCTCTCGTGACCAAAATTATCTTGAGCACCGAAGCTTGGATCCAAAGGTCTCCGTAGGATCACGTGCATTTGGAGGACTAATTGTAGATATGCCAAGAGAAAGATAAAAAATAAAAAAGATAATGTTATCTCATTGGTGTAAAATTTATAGGTTTTTTTTTTTCTTTACTAAATTAAAAATATTTCGGGGAATTCTCTTCTACCAATGAACTGGATGACCAATCACTTCACTTAGTTTAATTTACACGGTGAAAATATAGCAGGATATTTTTCGCTGTTTATAATTTATTTTTAACTTTTTTTTTTTTTAGAGTAGGAGACAGTTAAAATGACTAGTTTTGATGCTTATTTGGTAAAAATAGAAGACATTAGCAAGGCGATGTGTCACTTAACAACAAAAATTAACTATAGGTTGAATTGTTAACGAAACCTAACTTCAGGGAAAATTATTGTATACTTCCAGAATATCATAAATGTGTACTCCCTTCTCTCATATGAATAGTAGATTCCACTAATTAAATTCATGATAGGCTCTGCTTGGGAGGAGGGAATAGAATGGAATGGAATGGAATGAAAAAAATATTTTTAGAATATTCTTCCCTCCCTCTTGCTTGAGAGTTTTAACGGAGGGAATGAGCTTTCCATTCCCTTGTTTGCGAGTTTAGGTGGAAGGAAATGGAATGGTTAAGAGGAAATACTCATTCCCTCCTAAGGCCTCAAAATCTCAAATTTTTGTTCCCCCAAAATTGAGAGGAATAGGAGGGAATGGATTTAGGTTTAATGAAAATTTTATTGAAATTCCTAGAATCTTAGCCCTATGTATTCTCAACCAAACCAGCCATACCAATATTTTTGCCCTCTCTTTGTTGCTCCTTTCTCACGTTGCTGCTAATCACAACCAGCCGTACCAATATTTTTGCTATCTCTTTGCTGCTCCTGTCTCACGCTACTGCTAATCCCAACTGTGAGTTTTTCAATTGTTTTGATTTCATTGATTTATTTACTATTAAAAAGTTTTTCAATTGTTTTGCTTTCATTGTTTCAATTGTTTTGTTTTGCTTTTTTTCTTTTTTTTTTTTTTCCTTTCATTCCCCTGTATTCAGTATGTTGGAACAGGGTACATATTCTGTAAATTACGTGAAACAACCATGTGATATGACTAGATTGTAGTGGTGGCTTGCCGAACACCTGTTTGAACAAGTTTAAATTGCTTATTTGCTTATTGCCGAACACCTGTATATATCAACAAACACAACACAGAAAATATATATATATATATACTCCCATTGTTTGAATCTCCCCAGTTTACCCGTTTATGTTGAGCTAGGCATAAAAGCATGTAGATGCAACCAACATTTAAAGCTATAGGTTTAGAGCATCTCCAACAGGGCTGGCCATCTCCAAATTTTGGAGAGAAAAGCCACTGTTCACACAAAAACAGCCCTCCAACAGCCTCTCTATCTCCAAAAAAAAAATTTAGATTTGCTACAGTAGCTCTCTAGGCCTGGAGAGTACTGTAGCAATCACTGTAGCTTTTGCAAAGATTATTTCTCATTAAACTAATACCGGTTGAATTAAAAAATAATTCTTTCTCTCTCATTCCTTTTCGCTTTCGTTCTTCACTCTCTCGTGCTTCTCTATCTCAACGGTAACATACCACAATCAAAACAAAAACGCAAAACCCAATCGAAAGATTTGAAACACAAAAACAATATTTCTCATAAGCCTAATGAAATCTGAGCAATAAAATAAAACTAATCAAACCAAAAAAAATAAAAAAAATGTAGAACGCCGATCTGTGTAGAACGCCAATCTCCACTTCTCTGCCGGTGATCTATGTGTGTATGAGAGAGAATTTGTTTGTGTGAGATAGAGAGAGAGAAATTTGTGTGTTTGTGTAAGAGAAAGAGAAAGAAAGAAAAAGAAACAGAGAGGGAGAAGTGGAGATATGCTCTTGTTCTGGAGGCTACCACACAAGTGGTCCGGAATGATCTAGAAAAAGAAAAAGAAAAAGAAGGGTAGGTGGAGATAGTGGGATACGTGTGTGGTGGAGGAAAAACCAAGAGAAAAAAAATAAATAAATAAAAGGGAACGTGTGGATGAAAGGAAGGAAAAGAATAAGAAATAACCACTTAGAAATTCTATCGCAATATTTTCACAATAAATTTTAAGTAATTAACTAATATTGGTGAGTAAAAATATAATTTCAGTGGTGGATTCAAATTAGAACTAGTAACAACTTTTCACATAAGATTTTGATGTGATTCTTGTGAAAGTATTGCGAAAAATGTTGTGAATATAATACTTTTCATTGAAAAATATAATTGTTAGTAATGAATATAGAAAGAATAAATGATGATAAAAAAAGAATAAAGAATGAATGAAGATATAATATTTAAATGAGATAGAGAATGTGATAGAGAGTCTGTTGAAAAGTGTATTTGAAAAAGTGGGTAGTTAAAAGCTAAATGTCACTGTTCATTCTCCAAACAAGCAAAAATTAGGCAAAAATTTGGAGAGATTGCTGGAGATGCTCTTAACATTTAAAGCTATAAGTTTGTACATGCAATGAAAATTATTTTGCTTCATCTAGTTCTATGTTGCCGTTGCTATCACTGTAGATGGAAGAAGAAAATTTACTTTTTGTCTTGTCATCCCCTTTTTGTCTTGTCATCCCCTTTTTGTCTTTTTATTTTGGTCTCTTGAGAAAGAAAGACATGTCTTGAACCAAAGGATTTAGAGTAGCCAACCCGAACACATTCTAGTGTTGAGCATAATAAAGTGCCACACGTATAAAAATGAACATGCAATATAAGTGGTGAAGACTTAAAGACTATAGCCCTTTTGGGCTTTGGCGCACTCTCAGGTGCTAGTGGACGTGCACTGTCATTGTATAGTGTACTATATTTTAGGATACAATGTGACTTTTTTAATGTATTTTATTGACAAATAAAAATGCTTAAATTTTTTTAAATTAAAATATATAGATAAATATATTATATATATAACTTTTTTTTTTGCAATTTGTCTTGCAATTTGTCAAAATACAATAGGGTGTTCTCTATTTTTTTGCTCTATTATGTGTGCTTTAATTCCTGTCATTGTCTTTTGTGTTAATGAATGCTAATGTTTATAGTTAAACAATTTTATTTTTAAATTAGTTGTAACACATTCATAATTAGTTAGACTAATAACGTAAATATTTTTTTAGAAAATGTGCCCATAATTTTTTAAGTTGGACTGATAACATAACTATTTTTTTACATAGATGAATTTGAATGATGAGGTACTTAAGACCATAATTTTTTCGGAGTTTATGCGAAAACTAGCCTTAGTTCATGCTGCATGCCGTTATTTGTGTTACATTATCCATCAAAGGCAACGACTAAAAAGAAGACGTGTTACCCACATTCCTACACAATCAACCATAGAAAAACAAAAAGTTCGTGATGAAATAATGTCTCGACTTAGGAATAGTGAAAATGCTATGATGTAATACGCATGGGTCCACAAGTTTTTCAAGGTTTGTGTGACATTTTGCGAAGAGATGGTGATCTTCAAGACACACAGCGTGCCACAGTTGAAGAGTAAGTTGGCAAGTTTCTTCACATGCTAGCACATAATCAGACGCATCGTACAATGTCCTTCTTTTTTTGTCGTTCCCGTGAGACCATTAGTCGCCATTTTCATAACATGTTAAGATCAATAATTATGTTAGAGGATCAATTCCTTCGACAACCTGATGGAACCCAAGTGCCACTTGAAATACTACAAAGTAGTAGGTTCAACCCATATTTTAAGGTAAATATATCATGCATATAATTTATATTTAATAGTAGTTTAGTACAAATATATTTTAAGGTAAATATTTTTAAGATATAATGTTAATCTCAGGATTGTATTAGGGCACTTGATGGAATACATGTTCGTGTCAAAGTGTCTAATGAGGATGCACCAAGATATCGGGGTAGGAAGGGCTACACAACACAAAATGTGTTGGCAGCATGCTCATTTGATTTAAAATTCACATATGTATTACCAGGTTGGGAAGGAACTGCTTCTGATTCAAGAATAATAAAGAATGCTTTAACTAGAAACGATAACTTAAAAATCCCACAAGGTAAATTTAATTCAAATACGTATTAGGGTGTATTCTTTATAATTAAAAAATTTGTCTTATATAATTAATGGTTGTTATTGTTTATTAGGTAAATATTATCTTGTTGATGCAGGATACATGAATAGAAGTCGTTTGATTGCACCTTATAGGGGAGTGCGTTATCATTTAAAAGAGTACTCTGTTCGTCCCCCTGAAAATGCTAAAGAATTGTTTAATTTGCGACATGCATCATTGCGTACTGCTATTGAAAGAGCATTTGGTGTACTTAAAAAAAGATTTCCTATCATAGCAAGTACTACAGAGCCTAATTATTGTGTTGACACACAAAATGAAATTATTTTAGCATGTTGCATACTTCATAATTATTTAATGGGTGTCGATCTTGATGAAAGTCTTATTGCTGAAGTTGATGAAGAGGTTTTGCATTTTCATCGTAAACGTGTGGCCCCTACTTCAGGAGAAGATGATGAGGATGCTAGGCAAGGAGATATTATAAGAGATTCTATAGCATTAGCCATGTGGCAAAACTATGTCCAAATGTGATAGCTTTTGGGCTTATTGTTGTCATGTCATTTAAGACTATGCCATGTTTCAATTACTTTGATCTAAATGTTATGCAAATTTCTCTTTTCATTTTGATATTGCTCTCTATCTTTTGATAATTAATATTAATATTTACATAATATTTTATATGTGTTTTTTGTCCTATTAATTATAGCATGGGTAAGATATCAAAGAAGAATGGTGGAGATCCAAGCAAAGAAGTACAATGGAATAGTGTTATGGATGATGCTTTAGTGGATACTTTTTTACATCAGGTGATCATAGGTGATAGAGTTAATGGAACTTTTACCTCTAAGGCATATGATGACATAGTGAAAGAGTTAGTTGAAAAATTTGACATGGAGATTAACAAGGATAAGGTGAAAAATCGACAGAAGACACTGAAAAAGAATTTTCATGAATGCTATGACATATTTAAAGATGGATTGAGTGGTTTTGGATGGAATGATTCTTTAAATATGTGGATAGCTGAACCAGAAGTTTGGGAGCCACTCATAGCGGTAAATTACCATTTTTTGTGAGTTTAATTTTGTATTACATAATTATATCTGTTGTTTAACCATTTGTATTGGTTTGTAACAGTCTAAACCTGCAGCCAAGAAGTGGATGACAACACCTATACCTAATTACTCTAAGATGGCACAACTTTGGGCTAAAGATAGAGTAAAAGGTGATCATGCTGAAACTGCAAAGGAGAAACGTGCTAGGTATGCTGCATCTACCACTATTGATGAGATTGATAATTTGATATCTCAAAATGAAGTTTCTTTGGAGAACTTTGAAGTGGAAAATGATCAGAGGTCACCAGAAATTAATGTTGCACGTTCTCGAGTGTCATCACAAGATGCAATGTCTTCTAAAAGCAAGAAAAGACGACTGGCAGAAGATGATGAACTCGGGAATGTAATTTCCCAATCATTTGATAATGTATCAAAGGCAATTGATAGGGCGACTGAGGTTATGGCAAAGTGCTTTTCAAAGTCATATGGAGCAGAAGTTCACACAATTTTGGGCATATTGGACTTAGATCCAATATCAAAGACTGAGGCCTACATATTTTTGATGGAAAATCCAACATATAAGGAGATGTTCCTTGGTTGCCCAGATCATGAGCGCAAATGTGTCTTATTGACACTGATGTCTAGGTCTAAAAATTTAAAAAAGTGTAGGATTTTTTGGCCAACCTGAGTTTTGGAATGGATTATGTTATTTTGTTTTATTTTAGCAAGACTCATTACTGGAGTTTTTTATTTTTTTAAGATATTTGTTTGCATTGTTAGAGAATATTTATTTTGTTAAGAATAAATATGTGATTCGTGAATTACTTTACAACATAGAAATATACATAACTTGTTTTTTAGCTACAATAATATTTTATTTTTTCCTTAAACTAGAATTATTTTAGTTTTATATCAGGAAATTGATTTGTTAATAGTTCTATCACCTCTGGTCTTAGCATGATGCAATCTATTTACCTTGAAAAACTATATTGTAATTCAATAGTTTAACACAGACCCAATTGTGGCTAACTAGTTTCACATCATCCACTAAATTCTAAACATTTCAAAGTAATTATAAGTTCTCATTAATTATTTTTTATATTTTTTAAAATGAGGGGTATAATAGTAATGTTATTATAAAAAGATTCCATTCAATTCCTTCCAATGTTACTTCCAAACAGGATTACTTAGAGCCTGTTTGGGTAAGCCTTTTTCGTCACTCAATTTCCGTCACTCAATTTTCATCACTCATAACTCATCACTCATCACTCAATTTTTCACATCCGTTTGCCTTCATCACTCAGTTTCCATCACTCACTATTTTTCACACTATTTGGAGGGCCCACGCCTATCACAGTGCAGTTTTTTTTTTTTTTCCACTAGCAGCTTCTTTTTTTTTTTTTTTTCCTCCTGGGTTGGCTGTTCGATCTTGGTTTTTTTTTTTTTTTTTTTTTTTTTTTTTTCACTAAGTTTGGTGAGTCTAGGTACTAAAGAAAAAAAAGAGAATAGAACAGAACAGACGAACCAGTAAAAAAAAAAAAAAAAAAAAAGGAACGAACAGCCAACGCCAACCCAAAAAAAAAAAAAAAAAAAAAAGGTAGTCAAAAGTTGCGGCTGTGGGTCCCTCGTGTGTGTTTATTTACGAAAATGCCATTGAGTTATGAGTTATGGAAACTGAAAACAGCATTTTGTTGTTTTCAGTTTCCATAACTCATAACTCAAAAATCAGAGAATTGAGTGATGGAAACAGAGTTATCGTTTGGCCAAACAACCTTTTTGCTCTAGGTCCCACCATTTTTGAGTTATGAGTTATGGAAACTGAGAATTAAGTTACGGAAACACTTAAACCAAACAGACTCTTACTTTCCATTCCATTCCATTCATTTCCATTCCTTTATTTTATAACATCCAAACACGATTTTTAAATTTCATTCAATTCCATTCCATTTCATTCATTTTTACTTTCCATTCCATTCCATTCAATTTCATTTCATTCCTTTAATGATTATTCCATTCCATTCCATTCTATTCCTTTATGAACTCCCAAGCGGAGCCTAAGATAAATGACTACACATTTATAGTACTTCAAAAATACCTAATAATTTCCCCAAACTTCAAATATAAAATCATGCTATTGAAATTTTGGGAGTCAACCCAAAACTTTAAAGGGTAATTTACCATTAAAACAAAAACAAAGTTCATAGTAAGCCTACAGCCCTAATTGGCGTGCCAAATGCTAACCAAACACCAAAATCACTGTTTGGATTTCGAGTTGATGTGTTACTAACAACATTAGTTGCACCCCAAGGCGTAGATAATGTCATATCCGGAACACTGTTTCATCTTCACCGTCTCTGCCGGACTGAAATAACACTGCCACTGCTACAGCTTCAGCTTCATCTTCTACCTCAAAGAACACAAGAGGTAAAGAAGTTTTCTTCTTTTCCTCACAACTCCAACACATTTTTATATTTGTTCATCCTAGTTAATACTACTACTATGAAATTTCATTGTACACTCAAAATGATCTCAAAAACACTGTTAAACCCTCACACCAAGTCTTATACACATATCCCTTCTGATATTTATGCTCTCAATGTTTACTTCAAGTTCAAGTTCTTTTCTTCAATGCCAGCTCTTACTTCTTCACACACTGACATAGAAACCCAATTAAGGTCCCTCTGTGAAAAACCCAATTCTCAATTCTCTGAGGCTGTTTCACTCTTTCACCGTGCTGTTGATTCTAGCCTACTGCCTTCTGGGTCAACCTGCAATTTCCTTATTGATGCCCTTACAAAGTCGAAAAATTTTGACTTGGCCTTTTTGGTTTATAGTAAGATGACCCAAGTTGGTATTTCGCCGAGTTTTATATCTTTGAGTGGTTTAATTGAATGTTTTTTGAGTATCCGTAAGCCTGAATTTGCGATTGGGGTATTGGGGTTAATGGTGAAGCGTGGTTATAGGGTTAATGTGTTTGGTGTGAATCTTATATTAAAGGGGTTGTGTCAAAATAATAAGGTTGGGAAGGCGATGGTTTTGTTTCGTGAAGTGGGGAGAAATTGCGTATCGCTGGATATTTTTAGTTACAATGTCATTATAAATGGACTTTGCAAGGCGAAGAAATTGAAAGAGGCGGTACATTTGTTTGTTGAGATGGAGGCGGTGGGTTGTCACCCGAATTTGGTGACATACACAACATTGGTGGATTGTCTTTGTAAGGATGGTAGAGCTGATGAGGCGGTGGGTTTGTTGGAGGAGATGAAAAAGAAAGGTTTGGATGCAGACGTTGTTTTGTATAGTGCACTTATAAGTGGCCTTTGTAATGAAGGGAGTTTTGATAGAGGGAAAGAGCTTTTTGATGAGATGTTGGCAAAGGGAATTTTTCCCAATGTAATTACCTATACTTGTTTGATGCATTGCCTTTGTAAGATGGGGCGATGGAAAGAAGCCATTGCAATGCTGAATGACATGACAGAACATGGAATTCGCCCAGATGTTGTTACTTATACAGGGCTAATTGATGGGCTTTGCAAAGATGGGAGAGCTACACAAGCCATGGATTTGTTGGATTTGATGCTTAAGAAGGGTGTAGAGCCTAATACTGTAACATATAATGTTATGATTAATGGACTATGCAAGGAGGGCGGGGTTGGAGATGCTTTTAAGATACTGGAAATGATGACTAAGAAGGGGAAGAAGCCAGATGTGGTTACTTACAATACATTGCTGGTAGGTCTTTGTGCTGATGGGCAGGTTGATGAGGCAATGAAACTTTTGAAGTTGATGTTGAAGGATGAGAACTTTGTTGAACCAGATGTTACGATATTTAACTCATTAATCCAAGGATTCTATAAGGAAGGCTTCCTTGATGGGGCTGTGGAGGTCTATCATATGATGGTAGAAAGGGGGATCTCAGGTAGCATTGTAACTTATAATTTCTTGATTGGGGTTTATCTGAAGGCAGGAATAGTTGACGACGCCTTGGAACTCTGGAAACATGCACTGAACTTGGGATTTGCTCCAAACTCGACTACCTATAGTATTATGATTAATGGGTTCTGCAAAATGCATATGCTTAGTTTTGCTAAAGGACTTTTTAGTAAAATGAAAGCTTGTGGGCTTAGTCCTATGGTGATTGATTACAATACACTGATGGCATCCTTGTGCAAGGAAGGTAGTTTGGGGCAAGCTAGGGTGCTGTTTCAAGAACTGAGAAATGCAACTCAGGGACCAGATGTTGTATCATTTACTACAATAATTGATGGAGCTCTCAAAGCAGGAGATTTCCAATCTGCCAAGGAATTGCTAATGGACATGCTTGGAATGGGTTTAGCTCCTGATTATGTGACCTTTTCCTCATTGATAAGTAGATTGTCAAAACTTGGTCAATTGGATGAGGCTAAAAGTGTTTTTGAGAAAATGATAGCTAGCGGTTTTACACCAGACACCTTTGTATATGATTCTTTACTAAAGGGCTTAGCCTCAAAGGGAAAAACCAAGGAAATCATTGACTTACTTCGTCAAATGGCAGATGAAGGTGTTGTTCTTGACTCAGAAATCATTTCTACCATCTTGACATGCCTTTGTGATATGTCAGAAGATCTTAATGTTATGGAGATTCTGCCGAATTTTTCCTCAGAAGCATCAAAAGAAGCAAGCATTTCATGTGATAAGCTTTTATCAAAACTGAATAAGGCTCACCCAGAACTTAAGTTATGTGCTGCATGATATTCTCCATCTCAAGACAGGTTTGCTGATGCCAAAATAGATCTCCAAAAATGCTCTATTAAGTAAGTCTTTATGCAACCTTTTCCTTTAAAGCACTTTTTTTTTTTGGGCAGCATGCACTCTACATTTTTTTATAAGTAATAAAATTTATTGGAATTAAGGATCTACCTCATGTACATAGGTTGTATACAAAAAGTTAGCTTAAAGAAGTATGACAAATATGAATTGCAATTGAAATGTGAGGGAATCAGTGAATTCTACACAAAGGAATGAGTATCACTAGGACCCAAAGCATGTGATCATTCAAACAATGATCTAATGGAAAGGTATTTGGAAGGTTAAGGCTCCTACGCGCGTCTCTTTCTTTGTTTGGACTGCAACTTGGGAGAAGATTCTTACAGGAGACATTCTGCGAAGTAGAGGCTTTGATTTTGTTGACTGGTGCGTTATGTGTCGTTGTAATGGAGAGACGGTGAATCATTTGCTTCTCCATTGTGAAAAAGCTTATCAGTTGTGGAGCTTGGTGTTTAGATCCTTTGGGATTTCTTGGGTCTTGCCTAGATCGGTTGCAGATATGCTTTTCGGTTGGTGGAATTGGTTTGGAAAGCACTCCTCTAGCATTTGGAATTTAGCTCCGATGTGCCTAATGTGGTGTATTTGGAGGGAGCGAAATTGGCGGACTTTTGAGGACATGGACAAATCTGATGACAAATTGCTTGCTTATTTTTGTGGTTCTCTCTTTGATTGGTCTAGGGCTTGGGGACTCACCTCTAGTGACTCTCTCCCTTTGTTCCTTAGTCCTCTTCTTTGTAATTAGCTCTTTGTTGTTTTCCGTTTGTTTTCTAGTCTTTTTCTTCTTCTTTTTGTTTCTTTCTCTGTACTCTTTGCCCTACCTTATGTTTTCATGGGGTAGTTTCTTGAATATACATCTCTCTTATTTATCAAAAAAAAAAAAATACAGTCGAACCACCGAGTTTTCCCCCATCTTCAAAAGTGCAGTGGTTCTCCTCTCTCAACAATGTCCACAACAAGCATAGGGGGGGGGGGGGTAGATTCCAAACTAAAGAAGCATGCCAAACCAATTTCTCCAACCAAACAAAAGATCACCAACACTTTTTGATTAGGAGGTGGTATCTCATGAGACCACCCTCTCACATCATGTGTGGGTTTCATGAGATTGTTTCATAAGAGATTATTTCATAAAAAAAAATTCCCCTTAGGTAGATCCATAGGACTCCAAACATGGAGAAAACATGTCCACAAAGCATATGCAATATCACAATGTAATAGCAAGTGATCCACAGTCTCATCACTGCATCTACACATGCTGCACCAATATACTAGAGTAATTCCTCTATTCATGAGATTATCACATGTTAGAATTTTCCCCCAAGCTATTGTCCACACAAAGAAAGCAACCCTTTTTGTTGCTTGAAACATCAAACACTTCCGAGGGAAGTATATATCACTCAATCCTCTGAAGGCCTCAAGATAAGAGCGAACGTCAAACCTTCCATTACCATTCAACCTCCACCTCATTTGGTATATTGTTTTCTTATACATAGCCAAAAGCTTTCTTATGAAGGATTTCTTCTGAGATGCAAGATTTATTAAAATGACATATAAATTTATAGTAGGTCGCAAATATTTGTTTTGTTTTTCTACCTTTTTTTTAGTTGGGATATATTTTGAATGGTATCATTATATTGCATTTGGTTGGCTCAGGTTGTTTTGTTTCTTCGCATATTCAATCATTTGTGCCTCCCTGCATTGCTTCTTTCCATCCAGTTTATACCAGATAGTGTTGAAAGGAACTTATTCTGTTTATTTTGTTGTCTAATGCATTGGTTAAGCAAATGATTTTGAACTTAAAAGGAAGAAAAACAAACACCAATGGTTCTGTGAATTAAATAGTAGCATTACATCCTCTGCAAACCATTATGACCTAATTGAGTAGATTCTGCTCTCATTTAACGTATGCTAGTGCTGCTTTACCCATTGCATTCTATATATTTTCTGTGACAGGGTCTTAGAGCTCTGAGAAGGTTCAGTTGTGCTGTAGTGAGAACTTTGGTTCTGAACAAGAAATAACTTGGTATCCTCTTCATATCTGAGTGTTGTGCATTGGAAGGTTCTAAATGAGGTTTAGCACTTCAGTTCAACAGATAAAAAAATACCATACTTCAATCCAGGATTTGCATGCAGAGTTGCTAAAACTAAGGGTAAGAAGGAAGAATGAGGCAGTAAACACCAATGTTTAAAATCAGATTTCTGACCAATATATATAGCCAACTGAGAGAGAGACAACTTTTATTGTGGTTGGAACATAATGCACTACTGAAAGATGGAATTTTGAGTAGATTCTTATCCATATGAAGCATTAAAGATGAGATATCAAGAATCTCAAATGCAGTTTCCATAGCAGGAAGACAGCTTACTGAATATCAGGCTGCAAAGTTTCAAGGTGAGGTTCTCAACATAAAACAGGAGAACAACAAGGTTTCCAAATTAACTACAAGCAAGCCTCAATTTTGTGAGAGTACTGAAGGTTGACATTGCAAAGATACTAGTGCAATCAGATGAGGCACTTAGAATTTCAGTGTCAAGTAAACTCTTAACAAGTCAGGCTTGAATTCTCTTGTGTTTCTTTACCATTGGGGGCTAAGTTGAAGAAGTGCAAAGCCAATAATATTCTCATGTGTGGATCCGGCATTGCAAAAACAATACAGCAATCTAGCAGCTGGAATATGTAGATTAGACTTTCTGGTCTTGTTTTGCATTATGTTATTTATTTTTTGTGTTTCAGAAATTATTGGTTGGAATCTTTCTTGATTCTGATAGTACTTTTGTTGATACAAATTAGAGGTTATTGTTGCTCTTGTCATTTTGGTGTCTAACCAAAGAAAATACGCTTCCTTATAGCGTGTTTGTTGTATAAATATATGGTTTATCAGTAAAGATCTTCGTCCATATGAATATATGGTTTATGAGTAAAGATCCTCTTCCTTAATACGATCTCCACTTTCGTTTCAGTGAAATGAACAACTTTGCATGTCTTGTTTTTTGTATGCTGATATTTTTATCTTCCCATGGCTTTCCAGAAGTGCATATTCATATGCGAAAAACATGATTATGCGGTTCACATGACTCGAGTTTGGTTCTACTATGCCCAAAAAGTTTAGGAAGAGGATAAATTTGGATACTCTTTTAACTGTTGATTGATAACAGGTCAAAATTGTTATAACCGCTAATCTATCTGTGACTCTTTGAATCGTAAACATGAAATCTTGAAGGTGAGAATCCCTTGCACATGTTTGCACCACCTTGAAGTGCATTTAAAGGCACTAGAGTTTTTATTCTTGGTTACTAAATGAAAGATAGAAGGATGCTACCTTACTACGCAAGTATATATGAGAAATGCTTAAAATTAAGACAAAAAATTATGCATGTAAACATATCTGAAAAATAGAGTAAGGCACACAATTGTAGGCCACGATTAAGGAGGTCTCAGAATCAGGAGGAAGAGTGAGATCACGAGTTTAATCTAGTAATGCTGTAATGGTGCCTATGTATTGTATTTATTGAAATAACCTAGGCATTTATTTCTTTCAAAATACGCAACACCAGGCATTTAAAAAAAAAAAAAGCATTCCAAATTGCATTGCTCGTGTGTAAACACTTTTGTCCAACATATAAACACCTCAGCCGTTTGAAGAGCAACCAACATAATCCCAAAAAATAAAAGCCCGTATCAAATCTACAATAACAGATGATCGACTGTGTGATCGCAAACCCTTTTAGAAATATAAATAAATCAACATTAGTCTTCTTATAAATTCTATTTGTAACAAAATGTCAAGTTTATTATTGGTGCATTTCTAATTGGAGATTGCAATTTGTAAATTGTAAGTCCTGCTTCCTGCAATTCCAGGTTGATGGCAATTCTTTAGGGCCTAAATTTCAGCTATTTACTTATTTGAAAACACTAGTTTCATTATCAGCTTCTTGCAGAAAGGTCCAAAAGGATATTCCTGTTGACTGTGCTCAAATGCATCCCCAGCAATACCATCACCCTGAACATAATGGGGGAAAAAACTTGCACCATACAGATACTCGCCCATAATTTAATTTCCACAATATAATTTTAACGTTTAAATTTACACCAACAAAATTTCCTAAAAAAACGCAAAATAGGACCCAAAACAATTCTGTCAAATTGCACAAGTTACTTAACTTTCTCTTCAATCTCATTGCCAGACTCTTCTTTGATTAAAACCTCCGGCTTTTCATTGCATCCATCTGCTACCAAGCTTGGCAAATCTGCCTGTTTCTCATTTGTATCTTCATTCTCAGATTTCACCCTAGGGGAAGATTGATTGTCATTTCTAACTGGTGAACCCCTCATTTCATTATTATTTGCGTTTTGTCTAGCTTCAGCCTGTCTCTCAATGACAGCTTTGTGATTACTTTCAGCTGTCATCATGTCCAAAGAACTACTATTACTCTTAATCTCAGTCATTTGTTTTTCGAATTCCACTTCCATGTCTGCTGATGCTGCTTTATCTTCTTGAATTTGCTCAATACATGCGTTTACTGAGACACAAACTCCATCTCCTTCAAGTTGTTCTGTAGGTGCACTACGTGACTCAGAAACTTCAATCTCTTCTGCCCTCTTTATTTCTTGCTTTACCAAAAGTTCAGAGGGCAGACCAGAGCTAACAGAATTAGTTGGTTCGGATGATGTATTTGATGATGTGGGGAAAGCAGATGCAGTACGCTGAACTATTGGTGAGGCAGCTTTCACTGAACTAGGATGTGAAACGGTAGGTGCAACAGTAACAGCAGTAGAGGAGGAACATTGTGTGGCTTTTGGGCCAGTAGAAACATATTGTACATTAGTTTGGGTCTCTGAGTGAGTTGACACACCAGCAGGCATGGATGATTTGGTTGAAGAACCACCTGTGGGTTTGAAATGGACAACATTTTTTGTCTGAGTAGCCTTGAAAAATGATGCAGCAGCTGATGGAGAAACAATGCGGGCACCAGCTGCAACTGCAGTTGCTCTTAACACAGAATCTGAACCAATAGTAGGCTGCATTGAAGACTTTTTTGAAGATACTTGAGATTTTGCTGTGGGACCCAATGATCCTATGGGAGGTGGCTTTGTAGGGATCGGGCCTTGTTGAGAGCAGCCTTGGGCTTGTATAGAGCTGCTGCCAACCTTAGCAGCTTCAGCTGTTGTAGTAGGAAGCACAGATTTACTTGCTGTATTTGTGACAGCTGTTCCAAATTCAAGAAAGAGTCATCCAAATATGGAACAAATAAGTATCAAAAACTAATTGCGTTAAAAAATCAGAAAGAAAAACATAGTAGACAGTCAATCATGTAAATTAAGATAATCAAATTAATTAAACTTTGTAAATCTGTGAGTTCAGCTAAAGTAGTAATATTAGAGCTTTAAGAACCGTGCATAAATTATCTGATCCTCTCAGGAATCATCATCCGGTCACCTTGACAAAATCTTATCTAATCAGTCATTGTAGACATTTATTAAATCCAAAATACTTGATCTTTCTCCAATTGGAAAAAAAAGGTAATTCAAACACAGCTAATTGTTGAAGCTATCACCAAAGAAGCTTGAAAACATTGGCCTTAACTGGACAAAAAAGGCTATGATGAGAAAACTATATCAATTGTTATTGTCTATTGACCTTCCACCACAGCCTTAGTGTCAAGTAACAGCTTATGGAGGTTTTCAAACACACTGTCCCCCATGAAAGATGTGATGTGCTCACCAAGTAGTACCGCAAATGGATCCAACAAGAACGAAAGACGGAAAAATCAATAAATCATGCAGTGCTAGAATATTTCATAATTTTATTTTGGCCAGGCATTTCAATAAACTAAAAACAGAATACAATGGAGAAGAAAATTACCAGGGCGTGTTGATGTTAAGTTTTTAGCTGGCATATCAAGGGCTAGGGACATTGCATGATGAGCTGCTCGCCGTGCCTCGGAAAGTTGTGAGCCAGCGGAGTTGGGTTCCAAATTCAGATTGCCCTTTCGCTTCCTTATAATGTTCCACCTCTGCATATGTTGCAAAAATCCATAACAAGCACTAGAAAAGAAAAAAATAAAAATAAAAACCCAAAGAGAGAGGGAAAGAGATAGAGATCAGAGGGTTGATAGAGGTTGAGTTTCACTGGTATGACCTACACCCTACCACGGGTTCAGATAATTACCTTGATCATTAGTAGAAAAAAGGTAAGGAAAACTATGACTGCAAAACTATCACCAAGAGGTAAATGCACAACTTACCTTATTCTTAAGATCACCAAATGGACAATTCACAGTATCCACTAATGAAAATCAAACAAAACTGATAGCAGATGCAAAACATCCATTGCCGGGATTTGAACCCGGGAAAACTGGGTGAAACCCAGACATCCTGACCGGACTAGATGACAACGGATTTTTGTCGTATAGTAACTAAATTTCAATCAGTGCAATTGACAAAACTCATCAATGACAAAATAAGGAATGCGAAAAAGAGAGTCACATTTGCAAATAATAAGTTCCGCTATTAAATTATCCAACTACATACTAAAAATATTAGTTTTAAGACTACAATAAAAATACATTGTTAAGATACAGCCTAACTATTGGAAATAATAAAAAGTGTCTAGAGTCAAGACCCTTTAAAATCTATACATGATATTTTCAAATCTAATGATAGCAACAATAATAAAGATGATGATGATGAAAGACAAAACCAATCATTTTATATCTTATTCTAGAATGTCCCAGACAGCACAGTTGTTAAATCCTCGATATTTCTCATTTCCTTTATATATACATATACACTTTGTATTTCATAATTTATAGCCACCCAAAAGTGTGAATAAATTCATTTATATTTGCCAGTCATACACACAAGTTGAAAGTCTATTTATCTAATTTGATGTGGAGAACAACAAAACTGCTCTACAATATTATTATTTATCTATTACATGACATGAGATAAAGGGATCCTTAAAATCCAATGCACTGCAACTCTTTTCCCATGATCTTTTTACGGACCTGATTTTGAACAAAACAACAACTATATACAGATAGGAAAATTCACAGACCAATAAGTATGAGAGCAAAATTCCAGTTTTTATAGCACGTACTCAATTCCTCCCTAGCAATGTTGTTGCTAGTGGTAATCAGTGACCAAAACAAAAAGTACTTTTTAATTGTGTATAGATTAAGTTAACGTAAATATACACAAGTATTAGGGTATTGTCAGCTGTCAAGCCATCACATGGAACTTTGGTGGCTTATTAATACATTACAAAAAAGTCAAAGGACAGTCATTGAAGAAATTTGATGTCATCATCAAAACATATGGGCAGGAGATAAATTCTAGGATTCCATAAAAAGCCACAAATTTGAATATGAAAGACCAATTTGTGTGGCAGATTCCTAGGGCCCCATTAGAGAATTAGTTTGTACTGAGGTCTATTGTTTAAAACACAACAGGGAGCTTTAAGTTTTGTAAGTCTTCCAAATAAACCATCAAGTTAATACCGATTTATTGTAGTTTGTTTTGAATTTGAGATCCTGATCACCCTAAACTTGGGGCAGGTGGAGGGGAGTCCCTTTTATTTTTTCCTTCAAGGAACACGATTGACACTAGTCTAACTCAAGGATCATTCAATACAATTTAATTTGTTTTTCCTTTCTGTGGAAAGTATGCGAAGTGGTGGGTGGATGATACAGACCATCCACCTACTCTTCAATAGCAATCCATACACAAAAGATATTTTCTAAAATTAAAATTGAGGACCAGGGCCTAATATTATTAAAAATTAAACATTCATATGGTGAAAATTAAAACTGCAACTTGTGACTCATTTTACAAAGAATTTTCAAAGTGTTAAAAATATGTATTAACATATCATATGGCCCTAAATTGTCAAATCAGGTGAGTCCCAGCTTATGCAATTTATTAGCAAATGATATTTACGGACAGGCAGGAACCACAGTAAATGCATCCAGCTGAAGTAAAGTGCTTAGTAGCCTATCTACCAGCCAGCACATCTCAGTGATTTCCTTAGAAATGAAACAACCATCATCCACCCCTCGGCCAAAGTGGTTCAGCAAAACCACATAGAGCAACTAAATTGGAAATAGGTATACCATAGAAAAATTCCATTAATTACTAATCTAATGGTTACTTATGCACGAGGAGTGTTCATTGATGTCTATGTAACACAGTACTCACTGGGATAAAGAAAAGGCATTGATGAAAAATACATAGAAATGGTTAAAAAGGGTTAGGTGGGCTAAGGAAAACAACCTGAGACAGCTGTGAAGCTGTTCTATCGCCCTTGAAGTCTCCCTTTAAAATATTTGCCCAATTTCCTTCCCCACATTTCTGCACGGCAGCAATCAGTTCCTTATCCTCTGCCTCTGACCATGGTTTTCTTTTCCTTCGAGGAGGAAAGTTGCCACTGGCTGGTCCATTTCCATCCAAAACTTCAGCAGGTGTAGATGTAGCTGCAGGAAGTGGCATTTTCTGAACGAAAACAGGAACAGTAATGTTTGTACCCTGCATTGAACAAGTTGCTTCTGAATTTTCCAGAGGAGCTCTAGATGACAGCCCATTAGGTATATTTATAGTTATTGGAGCCTCAACTATTGAGCTGTTTGGGAGACTAGAGTCACTTAGTAAACCAGAAGCAATCAGTACCTGTACAAAGCAACCACCCTTAGAAAATAAGCAGAAGGGAATTAGAACAAATGAAACTTTAATATCAGAAAATAATTCAAGCGCTACGATTATTCAGAAACATCAAACCCGTATCAGAAGTGAAATATGATAAGCCAGCCAATGTATTTTATCTAAATTACTGAACAGATAAATGATGTTCTGCCTTCTTGGCATACTCCAGAAGTTAGTCAGATGGATCAGAGCTGAACTGTGGAGTTAAGATAACCATGCTCAATAAAATGCAATCAATCAAATTGTCATAAATACCTATAATCAAATCTTTTTTGAGTAAAAGCTCAGCTGTAGCCCCATCCACTTAAGGCAGATTGCCAATAAGATAATTTACAATCTACAGAAGACAAATTTCACCCTTTATGCATGGTACAGATTTGGGAGTGGGTTGGGTTAGAGGGAACAGTTGTGGCTTGTTCCTTGGCCCTTAATTGATGTCACATACCCCGGTCTCTGGCCATAATTTATGTACCGTCTAAGCTTGAATTTTTTTGCAAATATTAAAACCTCTCCAAAGAATATGTGCATATCAAAATTAGCAAGTCATTGGCAGTTATTTAGAACCTACTTGAGCTAGTATGTATACCTTAAATAAATTTAAAAAATCACTCTCCTACTGTAATTCCAAACACTGATATTTACTACATCAAAAAGGTTTCTAATTACTTCTAGAAACATACACATGTCTAGATTGGATGCTAGATTTTTTTTGTTTCAAGAAAGAATAATTCCAAACAAAGAATTGCTAAGGCTATTTGGCCATCAACATAAGTGCAAATAGAAAAATGAAATTCATCTAGCTGACCCCACTCATTAGAAGAGTTTACCCAGAAAATGCAAATGAAGAATTCTAAAGCCAATAATTCATTTATTATGCAATTTATTTAACATACCTTCACACATGCTGCTGCCTCAGTCGAAGCTTCACCACTAACAGAGGGAAAAGTTTCCACTTCACATTCTAAATCACTGTCATCATCCTGCAAGCCAATTTTAACACCATTGTGCTATGAAAAATATGTGTATCTTAAATATAATGATGAGCATGTGTTGAATTTTTTGTTTTAAGAAAGTCACAAGCTTGCAAGATAATTTGTGGATATGTCTCTCCTGCAAGAGGTGGGTGTTAATATTTATCTGAATTATGACAAATTCTATGATAATTACACATCTACGCAAAGGACAAGTATTCTATTATTCCATAATTGAACTAGACTTGATTATCACTTTGAGTACATGGGTGTGCAAAAGATAATAAATTTCAAAGTCAAGTTAGCAAAGCTATAATATATTCATAATTAATACTTAAAAGAAAAATTCTAAAGAATACGTTAGTGAATATCATATAAAATTAGTGGCAAAAACTGCTGTGATTGGATTGAATCACTATCATCACTTAAAATCTCCAAACAAACACATTTTCATTGCAATGCTTTGTCTCATGATTAGAAATTTAGAACACTCCATATGGTATTTCCAAAACAAGCAGAAACTTCAGTGTCTAACCAAAATATGATTATAAGTTGGCCATCTTTTGCTGGCAATCCAAGACAAATCACCGATTTGGGCCGTTGTACTTTTTCGAAGTACCCACAGATAACGTCACATCACAAAATTTTAGCTCAAAACATCATACTGAAGTTAAATTATAGATCCAAAAGCTATGCCTAATACCCAAAAATAATGATGCTCTTCACAGATTTCCCCAAAACCTAAAACACATTACATATTTAACGACCAAGCACATGCCAATACAACAACAAGACCTTAGCCCCGAAGATCTAGCATCCATTATGGATCCTCAACAGACTAATTGGGATCAACCCCATGAATTCTTCAATACCATTCTATTATATATAACCCAAAATCATACTCTCTGTCAACCACATGCCAATACAACTAGTATTCAACAATAATTTTGCATCAAACTCAACCAAATTAACACAAAACAATAAAAAAAAAAAAACATAAACTTCAATACTAGCAATAATGACTGTATTCCCACAAACCCCATTTATAAATAGTGACAACAAACAACTACACCCACCAAATTTGTTAACTTCAGCACTCAAATATTGAGTACAATAAAATAGTTCTAGTTAAGAAATTCTATAAAGGGAAAAAAAAAGAGTGAGAAACTAACCAGAGGGTGAGGGGCAAATTGGAAAGAATCAAGCAAAGAGTGGTGATAAGCTAAATGGCGCCATAACATGTGATACTCCCTAGCATCAGAAATCCCAGTTGAAGTATTCTTAACCAAAGCGTCCCAATCGATTTTCGAGTCCGCACAATGTGCCACTTCTTGAAGCAACGTTAGCACAGTCGTAGCGTTATACCTGAGACCAACCCAAACCCCAATAATAATAATCTAAAATTAAAAAAACCCAAGACAGAAAATCTTGAAAACAACAAAAAAGAAGAAGAAGTAAAGTTGAAACCTTTGAAGAAGATTGGAGATGTCATCTTGGGTTAACGAGGATGTCTTGTGCTTCTTGTTAGTATTAGTATTATTGGTTTTCTCAACCATTCTTCTTCTTCTTTTCTTTTCTGTATGATGAAGGTAGTAGAAGAAAAATCATGGGGTTTTGGCACTCCTCCAAAGTCTCAAAACTCTCAAACTCAAAACTCAAATTGTTTTTTTTCTTGTTTTTGTTTTTTCGAGAGATTGAGAGAGAATGCTGTTTCTTGGTCGGGAAGTAGTGTATAAATGAAGAAAGAGAGAGAGAGAGAGAGAGAGAGAGAGAGAGAGAGAGACGGACCGTTAAAGAGCGTGGTGAGCACGCGCTTCTTTGGGGATTTTAAGGTGGTCAAACCCAAATAGACAGGGTCGGGTTTGGAAATCGGATGTTATCATGTACTCAGTATCAATCAGGATTCAGAATCAGAATAGTGATGAGTAGGCACGCGCGTTTTTCTCTATTTTTACGGCGCGTTCTTTTTATAACAAAAAAAAAAAAAAAAATTCACACGGGACGGGACTCGCTATACTATTGGACTATTCTAAATTCTAGTTAGTAAAAATGCGTATTGTAGGCAAATAATACGCGTACATCCGGAGCATTAAAAAAAAAACTCCCGTATCCCGTCTTCACTCAAACTGTACGGAAAACGGAAGATGTAAATTGTAAAAGACGGTTTATTTTAGTAAATACGTTGGTTTTTCCAGCTTTCCACAAAAACGTTGGTTAGTGAATTACGAATTCTGGCGGTGTCAAACACTGAAACAGGAGGTATGAAGCGTAAAAAAAAAATCTTAAACCTATTCGGGTCAAACACATAGTTTATAGTTTAATATATTTTACTTTATTGAATCCTATATCAAATAAAAACAAAAGCTGATTCTCAAAAAAAAAAAAAAAAAAAAAACAAAACAAAAGCTGCCACTCACTTTTGCTGTAAATATGGCTCATGGTTCCCAACACAAAATAATAATAATAATAATAATATATTGGATCAATTTGTTAAGAGTTTTGCTAAATACACAACAAAATGTTAGCAGGTGTTAGTTCATTATAGGTCAAAAATATTATATTAAAACCCATTGCAACGAAAAATAAGAATGTTGTAAAAGTAATAAGGATTTTTTTTTTGGTCCTTAAACTTTCACTTTTTTTATGATTCAAAAATAGGAGGAATGAAGATTTCTGATTTCAACCGTAATACTACATAACTCGTAATAATCATGGTTAATTTTGTGACCATGATTACATTTGGATGTTCTAATAATTATATCATACTTGGCAAGAGTTAAAATGTCATGATTTTGGATTATTGTATTTATCTCCAAAAAAAATATGGTAAATATTTTTGTTTTTTTTTTTTACGTATTTTTAAAAAATAAATGTATTATACTCATGTGGTGGGCCTTTTTATGTGCTGGGCCGGGCTGCTCCTACCGCACTATGGCCTAATAATTTTGGGATAGAAGAGTCGAGACTGGCTTAATTCAAACCCACCTTAGGCCAGCATATGCGCAAGTTAGAACCCTTGGTAGGAATCTTGATGGAGTCACGAGTCCATGGCAGGAAATACTGTCACAAAAAGCGTTATGGCAAGAAAAACATAATACGGTAGGATAACTAAAATGTTTTAGCTAAAGCACTTCTTACTAATAGAGATGATGCTTAAACAATTTCACAAAAAGAAAAATACGACAATGTAATTATGACAAGAGTAAATTAATAACAAGAAAATAGCGTTAGTCCTTGAACAATCATAACAAAAGAAGGAAGAGAATTAGTTTGCTAAGCTTGGCTCCTTGTAGGTTCAAGTCCAAGAAGGGAATCAATCTCCAATGTGGGTAACCTCACAAGGGAATCCTGCTATAGAAATTGCTCACTTTGGTGAATGGGCCTAGGTGGCTTAACCTCAGATTCTTAACTTGTTAGAGAATGGGCTATTGAGAGGGAGAGAAACTAGTAGCCTACTGGTGCATGCTCTTTCACTCCTATCACTCTTATTTTCTTACTCACTCTTGGCTTTCTTTGTTTTTTTTTTTTTTAGTTTCCTCTATTTCTTTGTTTTCAGTGTTTTTTTCCTATTCCTTCTTGCTGTTGTTTACTGTACATGGCTAAGGCATTTTTATACTGCATGTCATGATAAGATTTACTATTTTTACCCCTCAACTACTTTTGGCATGTTGTGGGTGTCCTTCCCGAACAGCCCATTGATATGCTAGCTACTCAACCACCACCACTACCCTATGTTGGCCGCGCCACGCTTCATTCCCAGACAAAAGTAGTTTTGTTTTATTTTCTTACTTCTCTTGGCATTCTCATCCTGGTAAGGGCTGAGTTTCTCTCTTACTAACTCCTATAGCATGCACCTAGCAATTCCAGCTCATATTTTCCTTATTTGGGTGGTATGTCATCCCAGCAGGACATTTCCCCCAAAAGAGCTTGAGTGGGAACCCTAAAATAGGCTCCCATTTCTCCCCACCGCCAAACCACACCCTCTCTTACCTTTGACTTGTGGCCCACCTCTCCTATATTGGCTGGGTACAAGTAAGTGGTGCCTGAGCCTTATTCGTGCTCCACTCCAGTATGAGTCCATTGTTTTTCTAGCGTTCATGCGTTTGTCATTGCCTGCAGGTTTGTTTAGTCTTGTTGCTTGTTTAACTTTTGTGGCATGGATGAGTCATTGGGTCTTCATTCTTTGCATCTTATTTCTTCTTTGGGCTGGGCATTGCTTGGGTGTGGACTTTTTCTTCTTTAATTCAGCCCCTGTCTCCTTTCACTTCTAGTTCGTGGTCTAGCTGGTACTCCTGCCATGCCATTGTATTGTTTTTGCCGCAATATCATTTATTTGTTTGATGGACTTTCTTTAGGCCTATTATGCCAGTTTCATGTGTTATTCCTTTCTTTAGTTCATATTGCCCAGTATTCCATTTGGGTCAATCCATATAACATCTTGGGCTTCCCCGACCCATTTTATTTTGTGGGCATCCTCGGCCTGTTTCATTCCATTGGGCATCCTTGGCCCATTTCATTCTTTCTACTTCTTACGTTCTCATGGGCTTTTACTAAATCTTTTGGGCTTCCCTGACTCAATTACCACATCATTTACTTTTGGGTTTATTGGCCTTCGAACTAATCCCATTTATGAATTCCTTTTTAGGGGCTCTTCTGGCCCCTTTTTGCTTTCTTTTTATTTCTTATGATACCCATGGGCTTACCATTTCATTCTTTGGGGCTTCATTGGCCCATTTGCTTGCTTTGGAATCACTTTGTTATTTTGTGGGCTTGTGGACCATTATTCCTGCCATTCGAACTTTAATGATTTTTACTTTGCTACTTTTTCTGTCTTCACCCCTTTTTCATATTGTTGGACTTCTTTTGTCATTGGGCCATTTTGCCAAAATGGGCATTAACAACCTGTACTATACACGTATAGTTTTTTCACCATTTTCATATTTTTATGTCAAATTTTTGAAACGTACTTATTAAAAAGATGTCAAATAATACCTGTTCGTATGTTTACGGTATCAAATGTACCGTATTTTACTAACTATACTAATATTGAGTTCCATCGAAATTTTATGAGATTTTATTTTTGAAAGGGAACATAAATTAAATAGAATAGAAAGTCTAAGATAAGAAACACCCCAAGTATCAGTTAATAATTGGTGCAAAATACAGAAATTATGGTGTGAATACAGAGCAAAACTATTGCTAGGAGAATACCCTTCCTTGTCCAAAATGTCCATACATTGATTCTCTTTGCAATAGGTATGGTAGATGTGAGCTTCCTCAAAAAGCTAGGAAAGGGACCTGCAATCAAATATCAAAGCACTATAAGGATGAGACATAACAATTTGAGAAATATGGGATGTAAGAATTGCAACCACAACTTTAGCATCAATCTCAATTAAGAGTAAACAAAAAGCTATTTATGAGAATTTGGTACCATAGTTAAATGCATAATATTTTCCATGGTGGAGAAAAAAAAAGGGTTTATTAAATGGAAGAGTTTGACTGTTAGATAAGAGAGTTGTAGCAAAAGTTGTGAATTTGTTTGTAATACTATAAAAACTCAGGAAATTCTTTGGGAAATAACTACATCAATCATTGTCACCTCAATTGAATTTAGTGATGGAGAACTTGATTTTACAAACATCAAGTTCAAAAAAAAGGACTACTGCCATATGTATTTAAAAAGAGAGCTATTTGGTGCTAAATAAGGCTAATTGGCCCAAATTTCTTGAAGGAGAGAGATGGTAGATGGGAGATTTCTCATCTTAAGCCCATTTTTCCTGCAAATTCAATTTAGGAAGCAATCAAAACATTCACAAAATGTAGGCTTAAGGAGAAAATAATTCTCCCCCAAAATGACCCCCTCCAAACACACACCCCCACCTTCTTTTCTCTTATTTTCTCTTATGCTCAACCAATCAACCCCTTAAGTGATTGACACTTGCCATTTTCTTATTGTTGTCTATAACCTTAGGTTACAACAAAACTTTTAGCCAAACTTTATCCATTTTTAAAGGAAAAAAGTTTTGTCTCCAAACATGTTTGAAGCTATTTTACTCAAGCCTATGACATGACAATTAAAGAGATCACACATATGTAACTTTTTTTTTGAGAAAGAACATTGTAATTTTATTGATGAATAGCCGAATTGGCTTGAATTACAGAAACAAGGTGTGGAGGAACATCCTCCATCCACACCGTAAACTTGCTAACATGTCTAGCAATGTTATGAGTTGCTTTGTTTGCTTGTCTTGGCATGAACTGAAACTCCACTAAATCCATTTGGTCTGCCACCTCTTTAGCTTCACTCAGCAGATGACCATACTCATTTAGGGAAGAATTCTTACTCAGCAGACCGTCAATGGCCATCTTCGAGTCACCCTCCAGGATGATTGAATGGAACCCGAGATCTTTGGCGAGCTGAAGGGCTTTTTTTGCTGCTAACACCTCTACTGTAGCAACAGAGAACGGAAGATGAAAGCTCTTTGCCATAGATGCACACACCCTGCCCACTGCATCACAGACAATGACTCCCACCCCGGCGCGTTGATTCTCCCTAAACACGGTTTCGTCGAAATTAACTTTGAGTTTTGGCCATGGTGGAGGCTTCCATATAGGCTAAGAAACAGAGAGAGGCATCTGTTCAGGAGGGCGAGGTTGACTAGCTCAAATAAACACTGATCTTGCCTTCTGCATTTCATAATGCACTTGCTGCATGGGTACATGTTTCCCACTTGTTCTCATCGTGTTTTGTCTGTACCAGATTGCCCAGACTGTTGTGGCAAACGAGTTTAGGTCCTTCCCTGTTTCAATGATAGTTTCCACCAAATCTTTGAAACAAGAGAAACGTGGGTTGGGTCCATGTTATCCCACACGTTGTTTTGAGTCCAAACCAGAGAAATGGAGGGCACAACCAAAGTGCAAGGAGCACATCCTCGGGTTCACCATGGCAATGATCACAACCATCATCAGTTAGAACCATTCGTTGTTTAAGATTTTTTTTTGTTGGAATAGAGTTCCTGATGGCCCTCCACAGAAAGTTTCGGACCTTAGGCTGAACTTGCATTCCCCACACTTTCTTCCACAGTCTGTTGTCATCTAGTTGGTAATCTCTATTATCCAAGCTCCTTGAATTATAAAGGAATCTGTAACCAAATTTCACAGTATAAGACCCGGTTGGAGTGAAAGGCCACATCAGAACATCTTCCATCTATTTGCCACACAAAAGAATTGAATTAATCAACTTCTTATCTCTTGGACTGAACAACAAGTTCAGTGTGTCTTGCCTCCACCCCTAGTTAGAATAATCTAGTAGAGAGGCTACTGTTGCCTCCTCCTAACCCAACACCATTGGAGAAGAAATGAACAAGAAGAAAGTTGAAGGCAACCATGGATCAAACCAAATACTGATTGAGGACCCATCACCAACCCTCCATCTCATACCCTTTTTTAATACTTCTCTTCCTTTTAAGATACTTCCCCATGCATAAGAACTAGCTTGAGCATCCGATGCCTCTATGAATGAGCAATTGGGGAAGAACTTTGGTTTGAACACCCTATAGAGTAGAGAGTTTTTATTTTGGAGCAACCTCCATGCTTGGTTAGCTAGGAGTGCATCATTGAATAATGCTAAGTCTTTGAAACCCATTTCCCCTTCACTCTTTGGCTTGCACAACTCTTCCCATCTAACTCAATGTATCTTCCTTTGATCTCCTCTTTGTCCCCACCAAAACCTCCTAATGAGCCCCTCTAGTTCATTACACAATCCAATAGGAAATTTGAAACAATGCATAGTATATGTAGGGATGGCTTGGACAACCACTTTAATGAGGATTTCCCTACCCACTTGAGAGAGTAGTTGTTCTTCCCACCTTAAGTCATAGGATTTTTTTAATGAATAATGTGATTTGTTTAAATAATACAAATTATTAGTCTTATAAATCATTACATGGTTGGAAAAATAACTCATAACTGATTTAAAGCTAATGAATCATGCATTGGTGGAGATTTCTCAAAACTGGTTTTGAGGGAATTTTTGTCTTTATTATTATATATATTTTTTATTTTTAAAGAAATAAATGCAAGGATGCTATTTGCAAAATTCCAGTGAGTCATAGGTCTGCACCGGATGCCATTTTTTGGCTTCACAGCAAGGATGGGGTATACTCTTGCAAGTCTGGATATCAAGATTGCAAGGGAGCTTGGTTGGACTAAATGCTCCACGGGTCCAGCAGGAAGGCATGTATGGCAGAAGATTTGGAAGCTTGGAGTGCAGAATAAAATTAAGTTGTTTGGTTGGCATGCTTGTTAAGAAATTTTGCCAACCCGTGTGAACTTGGCAAAGAGGAAAATCATTGAGGATAATCTATATCAGTGTTGTGGGAGAGATCTTGAAACTGAAGCACATGTACTGTGGGAATGTGGGGCTGCACAAGATGTTTGGGCAGGATGTGTACCTAGGCTCCAAAAGATGCCAAACAGCCATGGCAATATCGTTAAGCTTCTTGAGACTTTGTTAGACAGGCTTGAGATCTTAGAGATTGAGTTGTTTCTGGTCCAAGCTTGGTTCATATGGAACCAGAGATATACGGTCTTATATGGAGGAAGCTTTAAGGATCCAAAATGGCTTAACAAAAGAGCTAGCGAAGACCTAAGGGACTATCAGCAAGCACAACGACAACTTGTTGTTACTACATCAACAACACAGAGGACCATCTGGCAGCCACCACCACATTCGTGCTTCAAACTTAACTTCGATGCAACTATCTTTGATGAGCAGAACTGTATGGGATTTGGTGCAGTAATCTGAAACTACAAAGGGAGGTGATGGCTGTTATGTTAGCCAAGGGTCTGTTGGTGACAACTAATGATGATGCAGAAGCATTAGCTTGCAGGAAAGCACTTGAATTCTCAATCGATACGGGTTTTCTGGAGCTGATCATTGAAGGTGACAATGCGCATGTTATGAAGATTATAGGCTCATCACTACCAAACCGTTCTTCGCTGGGCATAATAATAGAGGATGTTAAGTATCTTATGAATGGGATGCAAAATGTCTATGTAAACAGTATTAGGAGGGAAGGAAATATGGTGGCCCATGGCCTTGCGAGATTTGCTAAAAATGTTTCGGAAGATATGTATTGGTTGGAAGACTCCTCGCCCTCAGTGGTGGATGAATTGTACTTTGATATGCTGAATTTGAATGAATGAAATTATGCTGATTTGGCTTTCAAAAAAAAAAAAATTAACCCAATTAATACTAGTTAATAACCAAATTAAACTTTTAACAATAGTTTACCTGTTAGTAATTTATTCTAAAAGCTATTTCTACACCAATATGAAACCTTTAAAAAAAATGATAAAATTGATAATTTAAATCAGAATATTAAAACTCAAAATTTATTTATTTACTTATATAAGTTACATTCATTCAATGACCGATAAAGTCGAAAACCAATCCCAGGTTTCCAGAGAGAACAGTTTGAGCATCGAAGTCGAAGTCGAAGTTCCCTCCCTGAGAAGGGAGGTTTCTCAAAAAAAAAAAAAAAAAGTCGAAGTCGAAGTCGAACAAACCTTAAATGCTGCGTCACGCTCGACTTCTCCTAAGAAAACCCTCTTCATCTTCATCCTCTCCTAATTTCCCTAAACAAAACCCTTTTTTGCTTTCCGAAAACACCTTCTCTAACTCGAAACACATACAACAACAATGGCTATTTCGACATGTTTCCGGGTTGGCCTCGAGCCCGAGTTTATCGATATGGAGAAGAAAGAAGGAGATGGGCAAGGAGGGTCTGATAGTGGCCAAAGAGCTCAAGAGGCTCCGCTCCAACTCGGTCCGACTCGACCGCTTCATTCGCTCCCATGTCTCTCGCTTGCTCAAGTCTGATCTCTTCGCTGTTCTCGCCGAGTTCCAGAGACAAGACCAGGTCTTCCTCTGCATGAAGGTAAGTTTAACAATGGTTCTGTTTGGTTGCCAAGAAAGTTGTGAAATAGAGAATTTTTTTGCTGTTTCAATACTTTTAGTTTCAGATTCGTATTCCATCTATTGCACTACTGGGGGTTGTTTTTATTGGGTCATGTTTTTGTTTGGTTATTGATAAATGTTAAATTTTGGAAATGGGGGAAATGGGAAAGTTTAGATTTTTGAAGAATTGTTCTTCCTCTGCTTGATTTTTGAGAAATTGTAGGAAAAGGGAAAATTTAAGAATGGATTCAAAATCTACACCTCTATTAAATTTCAATTTGTCTTCTCAGATATGGAAGAGCATAGCATACTAAGTACTAACTAGTAAGTTCATTTGTTAATTTAAGTGATGACCTTTGTCAGATATCTGATTCCTTAGGTTGCATAGTGATATTTGAATGCAGTGTTCTAGCCCTTCTGTGTTTATAATAGTAAGATAAATACAGCTGGTTGGTTTCAAAGGCAGTGTGGTTGTATTAGTCAGGTTTTGTAACAACAATTCTTTTGTACTATGCTAATAACAAATGCAGTAACTTAACTAGCATCTTTCATTTCCTGATGGTTTTGTTATCTCTAACTCATAGAATTTGACATCTCATAGCTTTGTAATTGAGGAATAAGCTTCCCTGCAAGTACACTTTACAATAAGTTATCTAGGATATTTGCTGCATTTTCTAAGCCGCTGAGCTAATTATTTCTATGCACTACAAGTTGCCACAAATCAAAATAACTCATAAGAAAAAATTGATTTGAATTGCTAGCTTCTCCTCTCTCTCTCAAGCATTCAGTAGGTCTTAAACATTCATAACATCACCCTTTACCCCATTCTTTTAAGGAGTGGAGGTGGTGCCATTTAGCTAGAACTCATTTATTGTGCCTTTTTTAACGTTTCATTGGTTTAAATCCTCCCCCACCCCCCAAAAAAAAGTGCACAATGTGTGACTATCTTGTAATATATGCTTCTCAGTTATATGATGTGGTGCGAAAAGAAATTTGGTATCGGCCAGACATGTTCTTTTACAGGGACATGCTTATGATGCTCGCAAGGAACAAAAGTGTTGATGAGGTAAAAAGGGTTTGGGAAGACCTGAAGGGAGAAGAAGTTCTCTTTGATCAACATACATTTGGAGATCTTATCAGGGCCTTTTCAGATAGTGGATTGCCCTCAGAGGCAATGGAAATATATGATGAAATGAGACAATCACCTGATCCTCCAATCTCATTACCTTTTCGGGTGATATTGAAAGGGCTCATTCCATACCCAGAGTTAAGAGAGAAGGTGAAAGATGACTTCTTAGAACTTTTTCCTGGTATGGTTGTGTATGACCCACCTGAAGACTTGTTTGAAGATCAAGATTGGCAAAGGGAGAGTGAAGATGATTAGATGGTGCTGCTGCTTATGTGCTCATCGTGTTAACTCCACTGGAGACTACTCTTCCTTAGGGAAGGTTGCCATTGGCAATGGCGAGAAGCAATCAGATGCCTGTGATAACTTGGTGCAATTGTTGGTGGTTTATCATGGTTGATGTGCTCCTCAATGCTGTAAAAGCTCACTCATGGTCTTTCAGAGTGACTTTTCATGGCATGCAGTGATGTGAGGATTGAGGGATGGCCTTTATAGAACTCCTCAGCGCATGAGTTGGTTCATGACTCGTGATGCAATTTTGAGTGACTTGGTTGAAGGTGTATGTTGAATCATATTTCTTTTATATTTCTTATAGCATTTTGTTGTTTTATGTAAAGATAGTGTATGATAAAAGAAATTATAAACGCAGTTAACAAGAAGAAAAAATTCTATTGCGGGAGGAATGCAAATTTAATTGCGCTAGAATAGAAGTTAAAGACTTAAAGAACAGGTTTTTAATTCTCAAGGTAGCTTGGACGCATATAACTATATAAGTCAATATCTAATTTTTATTTACAGATCTTATGGGCAATAGATCATATTCCTGATTCCTATATCGGTTCATTTTTTAATAGGAAGTTGCATGTTGGAGTTGTCTTAAAAGCAAGGGAGTCGATTCCGTATCGTACTGGCCGGTACGGTTGGTATATATTGTACCGGCAAGCAAACCGGTACATATAACTCCCTGTTTAGTACTAGAAAAAATACTGGCTGTACCGGCCAATTTCGGGTAATACCAGCCAGTACTG